>NW_016107367.1:2556536-2611379 GCF_001604975.1 Cebus imitator | reverse complement strand
GCACCCCTGCAGTCCCAGGTACTTGGGGGGCTGAGATGGGAAAATCACTTGAGCCCACGAGGTGGAGGCTGCAGTGAGCCGAGATGATGCCACTGCACTCCAGCCTGGGCGACAAAGTGAAACCCTGTCTCAAAAAAACAAACAAACAAACAAAAAACAACAAAATAAAACAATTAACAACAACAAAACCCCAAAACAAAACCCAATTCATACCATACAACAAATACAAAACTTACCTCAAAATACATCACAGACACGAATGTAAAACCTAAGACGGTAAAACTTCTGTACGAACACATGGGAGAAAATCTTTGTGTCCATGGCTTAAGATTTCTTAATGATGATGCCATTAAATAGCAAATTGATATATTGGACTTCATTAAAATTAAAACTCCTCTTCCTTAAACACTTTCTTTCTTTGTTTTTTGAGATGGAGTCTCACTCTGTTGCCCAGGCTGAAGTGCAATGGTGTGATCTTGGCTCACTGCAACCTCCACCTCCCAAGTTCAAGCGATTCTCCTGCCTCAGCCTCCCAGGTAGCTGGAATTACAGGCACTCACCACCATGCCTGGCTAATTTTTGTATTTTTAGTAGAGACAGGGTTTCACCATGTTGGCCAGGCTGGTCTCGAACACCTGACCTCGTGATTCGCCCACCTTGGTCTTCCAAAGTGCTGGGATTATAGGCGTGAGCCACCGTGCCCATCCCCTGAAACACTTTTAAGAGAATGAAAAGATAAGTCATAGACCTCAGAAAATATTTGCAGTGTATGTATTTGAAAAATAACTTTCATCCAGAATATATAGACTCTTAAAGCTTAATAATAAGAAAAACAACAGGCTGGGCACAGAGGCTCACACCTGGAATCCCAGCACTCTGGGAGGCTAAGGTGGGCAGATCACCTGAGTCTAGGAGTTCAGTAACAGCCTGGCAACATGGCAAAATCCTGTCTCCAAAAAATACAAAAATTAACTGGGCATGGCGGTATGTGTCGACCTCCACCAGGTTAAAAAATATTGCTACAGGCTGGGCGTGGTGGCTCGCACCTATAATCCTAGCACTTTGGGAGGCCGAAGTGGGTGGATCACCTGAGGTTGGGAGTTCGAGATCAGCCTGACCAACATGGAGAAACCCCATCTCTACTAAAAATACAGAATTAGCTGGGTGCTGTGGCCCATGCCTGTAATCCCAGCTGCTTGGGAGGCTGAGGCAGGAGAATCGCTTGAACCCTGGAGGCGGAGGTTGAGGTGGTGAGCCGAGATCACACCATTGTACTCCAGCCTGGGCATCAAGAGCGAAACTCCATCTCAAAAAAACCCATATATATATATTAGCTAATATATATAAAATATTTATATTGTATATTTTATATAAATATATATTTATAATATATATTAGCTATTATATATTAGCTAATATATATAATAGCTAATATAGATATAATATATATCTATATAAAATATATAATATATATAATATATATATTTAGCATATATATATAATGTGTGTGTATATATATATATATGGCTACAGAATAGCTACAAAGCCTCATCCTTTTAGTACCGCTGGGATGGAGTTAAACAGGTGACCAGGTTTTCCTTGCCCTCAGTAATGACAGGATGGAACCTCGGACCTCAGCGTGGCTGCCCTGTTGCCCTGCCCTGCTGGAGGGAGAACATAGCCTGCTCGGTGTGGGTTTGCCAAGAGACGGAAGAATGAGGGCTCCGGTCCGCTTCATCCTCTCTGGGCAATCTCAGTGGGGCCCCCAGGGTGAGCAAGAGAGGGTTGCCATGAGGCTGATGGCATGTGTTACATGGGACAGAAGTGCCCAGAAGTACCAACAGGTAAACAGGTAACGCTACACGCATTTTCCATCCTCACCCATATCGCTTTTACATTCATTCGTGCCCGAAAATGCTCTGAAAGGCTCTTACAGAGCCTACCCAAGAGAACCTTATTGGAGAGAGTGTCTCCGTGGAAAGGGAAACTGGGGGGAGGCCCAGTGGCTGGCTGTAGGGCTGGAGGCTGTGCCCTGGAGCTACCGACAAACAAGAAAACAGCCGAGTTTGCTGGATCCTGAACCCCATTCCCCTCCCACCTTCCTCTGGTGTGGACCAGTCAACACCTGTTACCGTCAGTGTCCAGCTGGAGCGTCCTGCCCATGGAGGAAGCTATCTTCACTTTTTACTCACACGTGTCTCTGCGGTCCAACTCTGATAGCCAGGATGAAGAACATGAGAAAACTAAATTAAAATAGCAAAGGCTGGCACGGTGACCCATGCCTGTAATCCCAGCACTCTGACAGGCCAAGCTGGGAGGATGGCCTGAGCCCAGGAGTTTGAGACCTGCCTGGGTTACGTGGCAAAATCCCATCTCCATACGAAAGTAAAGAAATAGGCCGGGCGCGGTGGCTCACGCTTTTAATCCCAGCACTTTGGGAGGCCGAGGTGGGGGATTGTGAGGTCAGGGGTTTGAGACCAGCCTGTCCAATATGGTGAAACCCTGTTTCTACTAAAAAATACAAAAATTAGCCAGGCGTGGTGGCGTGCGCCTGTAATCCCATCTACTCGGGAGGCTGAGGCAGGAGAATCGCTTGAACCTGGGAGGCGTGGGTTGCAGTGAGCTGAGATCGCACCACTGCACTTCAGCCTGGGCAACAGAGTGAGACTCTGTTTCAAATAAAAAAAGTAAATAAATAAATACATAAATAAAAACAAATAAATAAAATTGCAGAGCTATTGTGAGGCCTAAGGGAGAGATGGTTCTGTCCAGAGCTTGCGCCTGGCCTTTGGAGGGGATTGGCAGGGAGGGCCCGGGCCGGGAGGTTGTGGGAAGAGGACGTCCCAGCCAAGCTGTCTCTCTGTGGATGTGAGGGCAGTGTGGAGGGCATCCGGGGCAGCGGCTTCCTGGGAAGTGGCTTCCTGGCTCCCTGACTTTTGCTTGCTCTGCATCTCCTGTCCTCTGGGTTGGCTGTGCTGACCTATGACTGGGGAAGCCCCTGGCCAGGCAGGAAACCAGGCTGCAGGCAGCAGCCCACACTGCTGGACACAAACTGTCTCCTGTGCAGGCTTGGGATGAAGGTGCTTGCTCAGCTGTCTCTAGCTGCCCCTGGAGCACTCTCCTTCTGGGAGTCTTCCTCCCTGACACCTCCCTCAGCGGCTGCGCCTACAGTGCATGGAGAGCCCCCAACAAGCATTCCCTCTGTTACCTTCTCCTTCCGGTCTCAAGGACACGCCCAGCCCTGTCTGTGGGTCACACTACTGGATGGGGTCAGGCATGGTGTTCCGGTGTCCACCACCTGCTGCCCATGCCCCACCCTCACCCCTGGCATGGTTGCCAACCTTCCCTTGGGGACCCAAGGAAAGCCGTGGGGCTGAGCTCGGCCCTGCGCTCCACTGGACCTAATGGGGAGGCTGTCTTGCTGGTGTCCATGGACCACCCACCCCGGTGGAGCCCTAGGGATGAAGAGGGACAGGAAGTTGGGTGGTGAAGAGGAGACCTCGTGGGCGGTGAGGAGCCAGCCCGAGGAGGAGGGAAACGAAGCCTCATTTGTTTTTTCTGGGTATCTTCCAGACCATGCTATGTGACCCAGGAGAAAGAGCAGGGCTGGGATGCAGGTCCGGGACTGGAGTCTTCGCGTGGCACACCAGTTTCCACCTCACACAGTGGCCTTTCATCGCCTCCCAGGTTCAAAGGAAACCAGCAAACCTGCTCCCCAGACTTTGTGGGACTGAGGCCGCCACTCTGGGGAACCATTCTACCCAGTTCTGCACCCAGGAGGGCTCATCAAGTATTCACCTCATCCCTTTGCATTTCAGAAGGGAAGGTTTTCAGGCAAGGTGAGCTTGCATTCAAAGGAAATGCATCTAACAAGGGCCCCCCATCCTTTCTGGGGTTCACCTTTTACCCATGCTCTATGTAATCTACCTTCTCCGCAGAGCTGGTCAGGGAGGGATGGCTTCTCAAGACACAAAGGTGAACCTGCTGCATCATTCCAGGTCCTCTCTCAGGCCACAAGGACACCCCCAGGCCTGGTAGAGCCCGACGCACCTTAAAACAGCCCTCCAGGGGTGACACTGAGCTCCAGGGAGAAGCCCTTTCCTCCCAGACCATCTTCTGAAGTACCAGGAACCCAACTGAGTGAGACAGGGCTCCCTGCGGGCAGCAGAATGGGAGGGAGTTTGGAAAGCTAGAAACCACACTTTTCAGGGTCACACCTCATCACAGGGACATGCCATTGCATTCTTTGGTTTTTGTTTGGTATTTTTCTCTTTTGTTCTTGTCTCTCTCTCTCTCTTTTTTTTTTTTTTGAGATGGAGTTTCGCTCTTGTTACCCAGGCTGGAGTGCAATGGCGCGATCTCGGCTCACCGCAACCTCCGCCTCCTGGGTTCAGGCAATTCTCCTGCCTCAGCCTCCTGAGTAGCTGGGATTACAGGCACGTGCCACCATGCCCAGCTAATTTTTTGTATTTTTAGTAGAGACGGGGTTTCACCATGTTGACCAGAAGGGTCTCGATCTCTTGACCTCGTGATCCACCTGCCTCGGCCTCCCAAAGTGCTGGGATTACAGGCGTGAGCCACCGCGCCCGGCTCTCTCTCTCTTTTTTAACAAGAAACAAGATTTATTTCTGTAATTATCTTAAAGGTTAAAATATGATGACAGTTCCCTGATTGGGCTGTTGGGAGAATTAATGTGATGGAGCTCCAGGGAATGTCAGGGCGGCTTTGGGGACCGTTGTGTCTGTGCTTGAGAAAGGACGGCACTTCTGCCACCAGTATCGTTTCCCTCAATCGCCCGTGGGGAGCTGTTTGGGCCCCTAAGTTTGTCACTCATCAAATCCTGGCTCCTGGCATCTTCCACGCATCAGAATCCCTTCCCAGCCCTCCAGGGAGGCCCTGCCTGCATCTTAATGGCACACTTAAGTCTTCAAGTGGAATTTTCAGTCATCAAGAACTTTTGGGGCCCAGTTTTTTTTTGAGACAGAGTCTCGCTTTGTTGCCCAGGTTGGAGTGCAGTGTCGCAATCTCAGCTCACTGCAAACTCTGCCTCCCAGGTTCAAGTGATTCTCCTGCCTCAGCCTCCGGAGTAGCTGGGATTACAGGTGTGTGCCACCATGCCAGGCTAATTTTTGTATTTTTGGTAGAGAGGGGGTTTCACCATGTTGGCCAGGCTGGTCTTGAACTCCTGACCTCAGGTGATCTGCCAGCCTCAGCCTCCCAGAGTGCTGGGATTACAAGTGTGAGCCACCACGCCAGGCCTGAGCCACGGCACCTAGCCACTTTTCTGGTGAGGTGCCTGTAATATTGGAGAATAAAAAAAATACACCTCCTGGGACTGATGTGAGGGTGCAGTGAAATCAATGTCAGGTCAAGCCCCCGTGAGATCTCAGCAAATAAAAGAATGGGCAGCGATCAGATGCCTGGAGGCCCTTGAAGAGCCCTCCTCACAGTGGAGTTGTGGGGATGCCTCCCCAGTCCCCAGGAGACCATGTAGAGCCGGCCCAGCTCCCAGCCGGAGCCATCCAATCCTCTGAGCTTCCACTCCCAACCTGGGGCAGTGGTGGTGCTGGCTTAGCAGGAAGCCAATGGAAGCAAACTGCCCCAGGGATGGTGGTCTTTGGTCTGAGGAGCAACTCCTGGCTGTTGCTTTAAGGAGGAAAGCACTGACCGGGTGCAGTGGCTCAACCCTGCAATCCCAGCACTTTGGGAGGCCAAGGCGGGCAGATCACTTGAGGTCTGGAGTTCTAGACCAGCGTGGTTAAATAGTGAAACTGTCTCTATCAAAAAATACAAAAATTAGGTGAGTGTGGCGGTGGGCACCTGTAATCATAGCTACTCAGGAGGCTGAGGCAAAAGAATCGCTTGAACCCAGGAGGTGGAGGCTATAGTGACCTGAGATGGCACCACTGCACTCCAGCCTGGGCGACAGAGTAAGACTCTGTCTCAAAAGTAAAAAATAAAATAATAAAAAGAGAGGAAGAGAAGGCCAGGTATGGTGGCTTGCGCCTGTAATCCCAACACTTTGGGAGGCCAAGGCAGGCTGATCACCTAAGGTCGGGAGTTCGAGACCAGCCTGAGCAACATGGAGAAACCCCATCTCTACTAAAAATACAAAATTAGGGCCAGGCGTGGTGGCTCATGCCTGTAATCCAAGCACTTTGAGGTCAATGGGGGGCAGATCACCTGAGGTCGGGAGTTCAAGACCAGCCTGATCAACATGGTGAAACCCCATCTTTAAATTAAAAAAAAAAAAATACAAAATTAGCTGGGCATAGTGGCACATGCCTGTAATCTCAGCTACCCGGGAGGCTGAGGTAGGAGAATCGCTTGAACCCCGGAGGCAGAGGTTGCAGTGAGCTGAGATCATGCCACTGCACTCCAGCCTGGGCAACAAGAGCAAAATGCCATCTCAAAAAAAAAAAAAAACAAAAAAAACAAAACAAACAAAGAGAAACACAAGCAGAGTTCATTTTCCACCCCTCTAACCTGGTCATGCTAGCTTGAAAATGTCTGAAGGTGGTGCGGTTGAGAAGGCAGGTGATCTGGTGGGATTACCGGAGGCAGGCTGTAGGGTCACCCTAAGGCTGCCAAGATTGGGAGCCACGACCCAACCTGCGGTGCTGCGGTTTGCCCTGTGTCGTGCCGCAGGGCTTGCTGGTCCCACTGGACGTTGGCACGCTTGCTTCTTGCTACTATTCATGGAGTTGTGGTCTCCTGGTTCCCATGCCTGGCAGGGCTTTGGTACCCATGTGTGGCCTGCAGCCCCCAGGGGGCCCCGTGGCCCTGACTTGCCATGCGCCTTGACTCTCTGCATCAGTTCGCTGCAGGAGGGTCCCCATGCCCCTTACACTGCTGGCATCAACATCCTAGCAGCTACTTTGTGCTTCATTTATTTGCTCAGTGGCTGGGGATGGAGTGTAGCGATTGCTGGAAGACTTTGCCAAGACATAGGGAAATGGTCCTCCGCGACCCCAAAGAGCTTTGCCCCGCAGGCCCCAGGTGAGAACAAGATAAATATGCTTAGTACTTGCTCTCACTTTGAACTTGGTAAATTTCAATCCCAAAGCACCCCTTAGAGCCTGTCAGGAGATACTCGGCTCTTTTAAGAAGGGAAGCCCCACAGGGTTAGAGAAGATCAACAGCCCAAGGAATTACCTTCTGCTCTCCCGCTGCCTCGCAAATAGCTCTGTCGACTGGGGGTGTGAGCACAGGGACTGGCAAAGCTCCCTTAAGGAATGAGAATGGACTCCTGACTTGGGGAAGAGTACACTCCTCTTTTGTTTTTTGGCCCTAGGGATTGTAGAATCGAGCTTTGGTGTTTCTGATGTAATTTGACACTTGCAAGACCCCTCAAGACCGTCAACAGCGCTGAGCCCAGGTGCAGGATTGGGCTACTGGCTACTAGGTGACTAGAAAGTGAGGATTTCATGCCCCAGACCTAAATAGAGGATCACAAAGTTTGCAGGTCTGTGAGAGGCTATGCTACGATTAACCAGCGGCACGTGGTTCGCCAGTGGCCCGTGGTTCACCAGTGGCCCATGTTCACCGGTGGCCCGTGGTACACCAGTGGCCCACAGTCTGGAACACCATAACCGTGCAGGTACAATGGCGTCCCTAGGTTCTTCTTTTCTCCCTGCTCCATTGCTGCGAGACTGTGTTTTGCTGCTGCTGCTTTTTTTCTTTTTTGAGATGGGGTCTTGGTCTTGCAATGTTGCTCAGGCTGGCCTTGAACCCCTGGCCTCAAAGGATCCTTCTGTATCTCTCGAGTAGCTGAGATTACAGGTGCGAGTCACCGCGTCTGCTCAGACTGTGGTTCGTGCCCTCAGTTCACCATGCATTGCCAGTCGTTCATCCATTTCTGATCCTTGGAGTGGTGTGTTCCCTTGACCTAGGGGACTGGTGTCACCAGAACAGTTTCTCTCACCCACACCAAACTGTCTGGGGTTTGCTTTGTGTGTCTCCCACCTGGGAAGAAAGGACTAGAACAACAACCCCCCTTCTCTGGGATGACCTTGGTAAATTTGACCCTTCAAGCAGCTCTTTAAAGCCTGCTGGGGATGTTCCTTTAAAAAGAGGAATACTAAAAACCCCGTCCAATTTCAGCTCCACTCCTCTTACTGTTTTGCAAATGTCTCTCTCAGCCCAAGGCGGGCGCTTATCGCTCTGCCAGCACCCCTCCGCCCAGAGGAAGACTTGCTGTCGTCCTCTCTTCTTTTCATCTCTGAGGTCCGAGGAATTAAGTTTTGGGGTATTTGAGATTTGGCATCTGCAGCTTCACGCCAAGATACTAACTACTCCTTGGACAGGAGAGCATGTAGCTCTGCCACGGAGCTGGGTTCGCCAGTAGCCCGCGGTTCGCCAGTAGCCCGCGGTTCGCCAGTAGCCCGTGGTTCGCCAGTAGCCCGCGGTTCGCTGATACACTTTAATTTGCCACAAAGGATCTGAGCTGCCCTGACCAGCTAGGCTTCCTGGCCCTTCTTTGCCACAGATGGTTCTCTGCACCATCGTTCAGTGTGATTCACCACATATCACCCTGGTATGCAACTTAACGCGTCTCTGAGATTCTTAGGTCTGTGGGTGATTATTGCCGGGTATCTGCGTGAAATAATACCAACCACTAACCCCCACGTAACTTTTGCACCCTTTAGAATATTTGCTGAAATTTCGCGGTAGGAATCACCCAGACCTTCATCGTAGCTTAAGGAAACCATCCCGAGGGTCCCAAAGACCCAGTTCTCCTGTCTAGAGGCCACCTGTCACCCCAGTTCTCTTCCTTGATAGTTTTTGCAATCCTGACCTGCCAGCCAGTCTGGTGTTCGGTAAAACTGGAGAATGGAAGACCCATTTCCCAGCATTGTTGTACTGAATAAACGGTGTGAGTTTCATAGCACAGTTACTGAAAACACTGAATTGTATCAGCGTTTGGTACCCATTTCCCTCAGAATCATCAAATCCCTGATCCGCAGCTGGGGCACGGGTGACCACACTACACTGGCTTTTCTTCATGTCTGGGGAGGACAGGTGAACCAGGCAAAATTTGCCTGGGTAGCTCCTTAATGTCTTGTGTCCACTCTGAGGCCATCTCATGTGGGATGAGGCAGGATAAGAAAGGCAACAACCATCCTCCCTGCCACTCCAAGACGAACTCTGTAAATTTCATCCTTAGAGCTGTTCCTTACAGCCTGCCTAGGGACACCCTGTTTCTTTAAGAAGAGTAAGATAAGATAGAGTTTAAAAGACTAACTCAAAAAAAAGAGAGAGAAGGAAAAAACCAACTTGAACACTCTTAACCCGGGGGATGGGCTACTCCCCACCTGGCGCTGCTTGTGATGTAAATGACTCTCATGCGGGAGGCCGGCACACACACCTGGCGGCTGGCTTCATCTTCCCTGAGAATGAAACCTGCTGCGAATTTCTGTTTTAGGTGTGGTTCTGCGGTATTGAATTTTGGGGTCTCTGAGTAGATTTGGCCCCTTTAGCTTCACCCCGAGACTGCTAGCTCCACCTCATGCCCAAGTACAGGGTGGGCAGCTGGGCATTGTTTACACCCCAGGCTGGAATTGCTAGGAGTTTGTGGATCTGTGAGAAATGAATTTGTTCACAGAGCTGGGGCTTGCCTGCTACCCACGGCTTGCCAGTTGCCCGCGGCTCGTCAATTGCCTGCGGCTGACCAATTGCCCGCAGGTCACCAGTGCTTGTGGCTCACCAGTTGCCTGTGGCTCACAGTTGCCTGAGGCTCACGGTTGGCCGCGGCTTGCCAGTTGCCGCGATTTGCCAATTACGAGTGGTTCGCCAGTTGCCCGCGGTCCGCAGAACCTGTAATCCCATGGTACTGCAATTGGCCACCGTGGACTTGCCCTCTAGGCTTCCCAGCCCTCTTTTGTCCAGATGCAGTTCTTAGCAGTACAGTTCACTGTGATTCACCACAATCCGCTGTGGTTTGTGATTTCTTGGGTCTTGGTGATTCTCAGACCACAGGTTATCTGTGTTCCTCAGGCAACTTCCTGCCTGTCCGTTTGGAGGAAAGCAGCCGCCAAATTGCTCCAGGCTTGTGTCCGGCACCTCCCCCATCTGAAACTCTACATTTCAAGAGAAATGGAATCTTGCTGCTTAGGCAGCCCTCCCCCAAAGCTCTTGGTTACAGTGAATTAGCCAGTACTCAGCCCAAGGAATCCCTGCTGGAGGTCAGTGGTGGGGGATGGCGGCGTCAGAAGTGGGAAGGGCGGCACCTCCCATTCCCAGGTCCGTTTCTGCTCTCCCTGAGCTGTTTGAGCAGAAGTGGTGGAGACGGGGTCCATCGAGGCCTAGCTGGGCATGGTACTGCTGCAGGCACTGAGCCTGCATGAACTGAGCTGCCATGAACTGCAGCCCCAGCCTCATTCTCATTCCAGCGCACGTGAGCACTGAGTGCGCTGTGGCCACGGGCATGCTCACACATACAATGCACACATGCACTCTTCTGTCTGAAGCAGCTTTATCCGCATGAGATAGATCTTGATTGTTTCCTGGATCAAAAGGAGCAGGGGCTCAAGCCTGCTGTGTTGTCTGAGGAGGAGCATGAGTTATTCCTGTTTCCCACCATTGGACAGAGCCCTGGATCTTGCTCTTCCCAAAGGGAGAGCAGCAAGGCTGTCAGGAGACAGCAGAGGCTGGGAAGACCCGAGCTCACTGGACTGAGGACCTCTTGTTTCTGTGGCCCCTGAAGCGCCCGTCTCTGTGGGATGAGGTTTTTGGGACGGTGGTGTCTATTTCAGGGGAGAAGTCACAGCTTGAAGAATTCTCCTCTGCCCTTGACTTGCCCTACCTTCCCAGGGCTCTCTGTCATCTTGTCAAAAAGAGCGGATCTTGTCCTCTGCTTGAAGCAAGAAAAGGAAGTATCTGAATGGTTAGCCCTGAGTGAGCCTTTTCCTTTTCACCTTTGACATTTGATCTGTTGCCGGTGATGCCAGGAGAGAGTTAACTCTACAGGACCCGGCATGGCAGGGCCCCAGTGCTGGGCCTGCTTGTCCTTTCAATGTCTCCTCAAGCCGGTCACTTCCCTTGGGGCAGTCAAAGGAGGAGAATGACCTGGATGGCCACAGACTGGCACTATTTCAGTGCTCCAATACGGAGCTGGGGCAAGTCTCTGGGCCCCTGGGGACCTCGCTTGAAGCATCTGTAGAAGTGGAGGATGGAAGCTCTGATGGGCAGGATTTGGGGGTAAAAATAAATTTTAAGAGGACTCCTGAACTAGTAGCATGGGGGCCCTAAAGAGCCCTGCTCCCCACTGGGAAGTCCTGGCCCTTCCCAGGCCCCAGGAGGCAACACTGACCTTACTGAGCTCCAAGCTTATCATGGGCTTTCCCTCCCAGCCTGGGGCGAGGGGTGGAATATGCTTAGCCCAGGCAGTGAAGGGAAGCAAACTCGACAGGGAAGGGGCTGTTAGTCTCCATGGCCATTCCCAGTTGGAGTTGATCTGTTCCTTTAAGAAGGGGAAGAATTCTCCAGCCCTGGAGTTTTCAGGTCTCCTCCCAGTCTTGCAAGTTTGCAAATGAGGCTGTCTGTCTTGGGGGAGGCTGAGGCTGAAGGCCTGTCCACCTCTGCCCTCTGACTCTGAAGACTGGACAATGGACTTTAGGGTCCTTGGGTCTTGAGGGGGCTTGGCACCTGCAAACTCCACTCAAGTCTGCCCGAAGCCTCTCGAGCACTTCTTGCCAGCCACACATACCCTTTGTGCAAATGGAAAGGGGACTTGGGGATACACATATGTGTGGTGGCTTTGCAAATAGGATCGAGGAACAATTTAGGTTTCCTTTCAGCGACTGCAAGCCAGCGGTGGGCCACGGCCGGTGCACCGGGCTGCCAGTCCGCTCTGCTCTGGCTCAGCAGGATTCTCTGTTGCTGTTCCACCGCCCCCAGGTCCCATGGTTGGTGGTGCCCAGGCTCCCTGTGGCCCTTACCATGGGGCTGATGTTGAGGGTCTTTGGGCTGTGATTTGCGGTGTCCCACCACGCCTCCTGTGGCAGCGGGTCAGGACCCGCACACTCCTCCCAGGTGTTTGCTGAGCTTGAATAGAAGTTGCTACAAGACTTTCCCCTGGCTAGGGAAATGGAGAGGCCCAAAGACCCAGCTCTTCTGTGGGGAGTCAACTTGAGCTGTGATTTCGGCACGAGCTGCATACACCGAAGTACACCACGCTCTCTGTACCCACCGTACACAGAGATGTACTCCCGGTGTACACAGCTCAGTGGAGAAATGCAGAGGGTATGGTCACGCCCCTTTCCTGGGCCATGTGTATGTGTGGAGGGCTTATGAGCCTTCTCAAAAAATGCTCTTTCTGATTGGGAGGCTGTGCGCAAATGACACCCCAACTTCCTTTGGGGTTTTATGTTATCCGTGTGGACAGGAACTCAGTTCAAGTGTCCCTGCCCTCTCAGCAGGTAAAGGGGATGGGAGGACTGTGAAGGCAGTTCAGCAGGGAGAAGCCTCCCAACACAGACGCAAGGCCTGCTTCTTGCTAGGTAGATCTGTGCCTCAGTTTCCTCATCTGTGAAGCAGGCATGGTCAAGCACCTGTCTCTTGAGGGAAGATTAAATGAGCTATTAATAAGTATAAAAAGCTTTTTGAAACCTGCCTAGTGAATACTAAGTGTATGCTAAGTGTTGTGCTCACTTTGCAGACTGACAGTGCCGTGTTGGATGTCCTTGTCGCTCTGTGTCTTCTTGCACTGTGCAAGTATTTCTGCAGGAACCGTTTCTAGGAGCAAATGTCTGGGCTGAGGCTGGTGTGCGTTGAAATGTTGGGTGCATACTGCCAAAATGCCAACCGAGAAGTCACACCCAGCTAGACTGCAGACAGTGTCACGTTGATGAGAGAGGCTTTGTGGGATGGGGCGGCCTTCTATTGGCATCTTAATGAACTAACAGAAGTGCTGCAGGAATATTTTGATATGGTCCCAATCCAGCCATTTCTCGGACCAGGTGGCTGCTGAGCCACCCCGCTGTAGGCTGGGAAGAGAGGTGCTAGATAACCGCAGAGCTGAACTTGCCTGAGTTCGGGGGCCTCAGCAAACAGTCTTGCTGGGGAGATTTGAATCTTGGTGTAGAGTGGGAGGGATAGGGAGTTTCCACTTTATTTAAAGGGAGCATGAGTTCAGGTGTGAAAATCTTGATCTAAGGGAACACAGCTTGGCTTCTGTGCTCCGTTCAGCATAAACTTTGACTTGGGGGCTTGCTGGGCAAGCTGATCTCAGATCTCTGGCCCAGAGTCCCCTGCCCCAGCCTGCCAGGAATGTGGCCTGTGGGGATGAGGCCATCTTGACTTGGCACAAAGGGCTCCTGGAGCAGATGTTGAAATCATTCAAATCCTGTTTCTGCCGTCCATTGCCTTCCATCGGGTTCCGGACACAGACGCAGGCACGGCATCACCTTCATCGCGTGCAGACGAGTGATGATTTCTGCCGAGCATCCCAGCCCCCTTCCCCAGAGATCTAAGCTGCAAAGCGGAGGGTGCCCAGGAGGTACCCCAGAAGGGCTGCAGGCTAAGCTGCTTCCTGCCTTCTGGTCAAACACAGACCCTCACACAGTTCTTGCGCCTTCAAGCTCTCTCTATACACAGAACATGCAAGAATTTGGGATGAAGCTGGGAGTGACCCTGGGCTGCTCCGCATCTCCCAGGTTCCTGCAGCTGTGTGGCTAGGGGCTTCTTAGAGCCAAATAGCTTCTCATTGGGATGTCAATCCATGGGCCTGGGACCCCCACTTCTCCTGGCCCAATCACTCACCAGGGAGGACATGGCACATGCAGAGTCAGGGCGGCCACCCTGCTTCAGGCCCTTGTGACATCTTCTGCCTTGCCCATTTTAGGTTGTCGTTTTGAGCCTTTTCCTCCGGGAAGCACTACCTTATGTTCTAAACAAGCCCCATTATGCTGCACGTATAAATTGAGATGCTGTGATTGGGACGTGGGAGATGGAGCTAGCGCCTGACTTCTTGCCCCTTCCTGACCCGCATTTCTGGAATTCCTAGCCCTGGGATGGGCAGGAGGGAGCCTCCCTGTTCCAGGTGGACATGCTCTTCCCCTTTAGACAGGCTGGGAGGCCCACAGAAACCCCTGCCAGAGAAGCGGTTACCAAGACGGGTGTTGGAGAGGTCTCACCGGGGAGTGCTGGTGACCTTGTCCCCTTCATCTTCTCCCCTCGTCTTCCTCCCTCTATCTCCTGCCAGCACACTCACCCTAGCCTCCTGCCCCGCCTGATGGGAGAGGGTAGCTTATATAAGGTCCCCTGGCCACTTCCTGACCTCCCCAGTGGGGCTCTTCAGCTTAGGTCCACTCAGATTTCTCCAAATTAGGGCCCCAATTTGGGCTGCGGAAAGTGGCCCTCTGTCCAGGCCTGGGTCTTGCCTGCTGTTCAGGGTTTGCTGGAGGGCCCTGCGTGTAACTCTGGAGCAGGGTCTGGGATACACACTAAAGCCTTTCAGGCCAGGCAACCAGACAGTTTTGCTTGGATCTCTGGGGCGGCCACGTGGCCATACATTCAGCGCTCTGAGATGCCTGTGCCCTAAGCTAGGCAGGAAGTGACTTACAGCTGAAAACAGGATTTGAATGACTTCTGCTCCAGGGAGGCCCCTCAGTATAAACAGTGAGAATTTCTGGGAAATGTACATGAGGCCAGACTCTTGGGAAAGAATGTGGGCCCAGATTCCTGATGCTCCCACCTAAGTGAGAGGTGTCAGCTCTTCCTGAGCACCCCAACCCTCCACGGGCTCTCCCTGTGGTTAAATGACAATGTCTTCCTTCTCATTTCACCTTCCCAGGGAGGGGGTTCACTCACTGTCAGGGCCTGGGCTGAACAAGCTACCCATCTAAGATCCAAGCAGGGGCCTGCAGAGTGGCGTCTGCACCCAGTAGGTGTGCAGCTCAGCTCCCCTATTGGCTCTGAGCTCTGTGAGACAGAGTGCTTAGCCCTTGAAATGTAAAATAATGCCAGCCGTAGGCACCCAGGAAGTGCTTCTTCAATTGAGTGATCTAATGGATAAGGAAAATGATCTGAAATTGTCTTTTAAAGTTGACAGAACTCAGGCTAAAGATGCAAATGCTCCGCTGGTGTATTTTGGGGCAGGCTGTTCCGAGCGTGCCTGGCCTGGCTTCCCACCTCTGTTTCCCGTGCCCCTTACTCCCAGAGTTCCACCTCCCAGCTGTGGACCTTGACCCTCAGCGTCCCTATTCAATTGGGTAATGTGGGAGGCTTTTAGAAAATAGTTTGTGGCCAGGTGTGGAGGCTCTTGCCTGTGATCTCAGCACTTTGGGAGACTAAGGCAGGAGAACCTCTTGAGTCTGGGAGTTCCAGACTAGCCTGAGCAACATAGGGAGACCCTGTCTCTTCAAAATAAAAATGAAAACAAAAAATTTGATAAGGTGGCAGGTGCCTGTAGTGCCAGCTACTTGGGAGGCTGAGGCAGGAGGATTGCTTGAGCCCAGGAGTTTGAGGCTGCAATGAGCCATGACTGCACCACTGTACTCCAGCCTGGGCAACAAAGTGAGACCCCCATCTCTAAAAAAGATAAATAAAAAGAAAACAGTCTGTTTTAGTCTGTGTTCGGAGCAAGCCTGTGGCATGAATACTGATTTTCATATTTTTGCAGGGGGAAACTGAGGTCTGGCAGGGCTCAGTGGGCAGGACTCTTCTCAAAGGGCCAGGATGCTAGTGGCCACCGTCCTTCCCCCACCACATCCAGGCCCCCATCCCCCCACAGTTCACGATTCCAAAGGCAGCTTTAGACTGGGAGCTGTGGAACAGAGAGGCCTTTCAAAGACAGCCTTCTTCGTTTGCTTTTCCTTATCAGCACATGTGTGAGGGCGGCCCTGCTTACCTAGAGGCAGGCGTCTTTGAGTTCATCCTTTCCGCAAACACCTAAAGGGTATGTTGAACATTTGAGCCCCTGTCTCAGAGGGCACAGCGTTTGCACAACACAAGCCCTGGCCGCTTGGTAGATGGGGAGTGGGGGGTAGACTCAGGTTTCTGGGAGAAGCACTGAAAACTAAGGTGACCTGCAGTGTTCTGGGATGACCTTTGGTGGCCTTCAGTCCTGTCCAGTTACCTGGGGTGGTGAAGTTACCCCAAATGGGACAAGATGAACTCTAGGTGGGCCGAGGCTGCAGGATGCGTTGGCATGCGGCTGTGAAAGCTCACGCATCAGGGGCCAGTGTGGAGGGCGCCTTGGCTACTTGGAGAATCTTCCACTGCCCCCGGCCTGGGATTCCCAGGAAAGGCTAGTGGTGGAGGCTGGAGAGGCTCACAACCGTGTCAGCCAGGCCTGGAGCTGTTCCTGCAAACAGGAGACCTAAGTAAAGGTCCTGGGCTCTGCATTCTTGGGGAGCTGGTGGCACTGTGAGGCCTGCTCTCCCTGGGGCAGCGGGGGCTGTCTGCAGGAGGGGAAGATGCAGTTACTGAGCACCGACTGTCTCACTTAGCCTTCTCAACACCCCTGGGTGGGAGCAGGCACTACTATCCCCATTTTACAGGTGGAGAAACTGAGGTGCAGAGAGATGAAAGGAACACACCCGAAGTCAAGTGGTGGTCAGAATTCAAACCAGACCATCTGAGTTGGGAGGCTGTGTTCTCGCCCACCTCGCCTCACAGCCTCCTCACTGCCAAATGTCCCACGCCAGGCTGCAGAGTCCCCACCCCTACCAGGAACAGGACAGCCGCGGGAAGGCAGACCAAGTGTCCTGGGAATATTTTTATCTGGAAGATTTGTTTTCCCACTGAGCTTGTAAATGACATCTCAGATACCACACTCTGAGACAGGAAGTCTTAAGCAGAAAGAGAGCACCCTCGGCAGCTCTCATTGACCACGAGGAAGGAGGGCAAGGGGCCAGGAGGCTGTGTTAGGGTGGCCAGCCTGGGCTGCTGATGGCCCACAAGGCTCAGCCAAAAAGGTCTGGAATGGGGAGGCTTGTTTCTCTTTTCCCTCTGACCGATTAAGATTAAGGGGACTGCAGAGCCCATCCCCCAAAGCTCAGAGGGGCACAGCTGTTTTGCAAGGCGTTTCAGAGGAAGCATTCAAGGCTGTCCCACCTCCGTGGGAAGGGAAGGGCAGCAAGGCACCCATGGCACAGGCCTTGGCTCATAAAACTAGCTGATATGTTGGTTTAACTATTTTTATTTATTTAATTCTGAGATGGAGTCTCACTCTGTCACCCAGGCCGGAGTGCAGTGGCGTGATCTCGGCTCACTGCAACCTCTGCCTCCCGTGTTCAAGCAATTCTCCTGCCTCAGCCTCCCAATTAGATTAGCTGGGACTGCAGTCCCCCACCACCATGCTCAGATAATTTTCGTATCTTTAGCAGAGACAGGGTTTCATCATGTTGGCCAGGCTGGTCTTGAGCTCCTGATCTCAAGTGATCCACCCTTCTCGGCCTCCCAAAGTGCTGTGATTACAGGTATGAGCCACTATGCCAGGCCAGATTAACTTTTGAAAAATTGCAAAATAAAATTTTTCTTCATACAAAATCAATGCAAATGACATGGAAGACAAGAAAGCCTCTTCATCCGGCTGCATGTCCTACGGGGCCTGCCTTGAGTACAGCACACATTTTCCCCATGTCATCTTCTCAACCGAAGAAGGTGTTTTGTCCCCATTGCACAGATCTTGACAATGAGGTTCAGAGAGGTTAAGCAACCAACCCAAGACCACACAGGTAGCAAGTGGACTTGCACCTGCAGTCTGATCGTGGGGTCCGAACCTTCAATCATCAGGCAAGACTGCTGTCACCCTGCGAGCTGCACTCAAAGTTCTGGAAGAAAGGCTGCAATCAGCATTTGCAATATTGTGCTTATCGAGGGGGCAGCCCTCCCACCAAGTGCATGGCATGTGGCTCTGCAGACTCCAGGCGGCACAGGCCACTGCATGGAGGGGTACTCGCCCTGCGCTGCCACGTGCTGCCCTCTGATTCTCATCTCCTTTCAGTGTCAGACAACAGTGGCA
This sequence comes from Cebus imitator, assembly GCF_001604975.1. Taxonomy (NCBI): domain Eukaryota; kingdom Metazoa; phylum Chordata; class Mammalia; order Primates; family Cebidae; genus Cebus; species Cebus imitator. Next base: position 2,593,411 of record NW_016107367.1, on the reverse strand, counting down.
GACAGCCACATGGTAGGAAGGGGAACTCATCGTCCTGTCTCCCAGGCATTGCCATCTTCCCCTGGGCCCTCATTAGCTTCTGAGTGGTTCTGAGCTTCTGAGAGGCTCTATGAAGCAAGAGTCTCATGGATTTGGGCTTTTTGGAGAAAGTTAAAGGGGATTCCTACTCTTGCTGGTACCCTCCTGTGGACGTGGGCTGTGACATGGACATCAGCAGACTTGGGCTCAGTGAGGGAGGATGTGTGTCCTCTGGAGCCCCTGACCACCGCCTCTGTGTGCACGGGCCCCTAATCACAGTGCGTCTCCTACACACCCTTGGCTCTGCCAGGAGCTGGTGGCTTCTGGGTTAGCCCTGAGACGCAGGTATCGCCAGGCTTGGCTTAGGGAGGCTGACTGTGCGCTCTGGAGCCGCCCAGACCCTGAATGTTTAAATAAATGGAAACTGCGCCCAGCATTGGCCCCTTCCCTTTGACATGAAGACATAAGACATTTGTCATCCTTGTTGAAATCTAGTACAAATGCCTCCTCTGGGAGCCTCTTGGGTGGGGTGGGAGTTTTTCAACTGTCAGCAATCTTTTAGTAAAAAAAAAAAAGAAAAGGAAAAAAGAGCCAACTTTCCAGTCCTGTTCTACCTGGAACACATTTTCTCCTCTGGGGCCCCTCCGCAGGCCTCTCCAGTTCTCTGTCAACACAGCGAAAGCCACCCCCTCCCTAGCCGCAGGCAGTTGAATGAAGCAGTTCTTTGCTCCACCGAAGGAAATATTTCCATGGAGTTGGGCCAAGAAAACCCCTTGCTTGAATCTGGGGCTGGCCCACACCCAAAGCCAGGGGGCCCCGCGTGGGGGTGGGGTGGGGCAATGTGGCTATCTTTCTCTAGTGTCAAGATGTGACTTCTACAATCCAACCCACGGCAGTGGTCTGCTTCACCAAGACCCTGTTCTTGGCCTGCTTTGTCTTCTCGTAAATGGATTTCTTCAGGTCCCTCCAGTAGGAATGAAACCACTGAGGTGCACTTTTTTGCTCTTACCAGCTTGGAATTTGTTCACCTCTGGGGCAGATTCAGGAGAGTCCTTCCAGGAATTGGACGCAGCTAGGTGGCTGCCCCTGGCACCCACCCCCGTGCCCACCCCACACCTACCACCCATGTATGAATGCCTCTGTCCAGGAACTGGGCCTTATTCTATGCAGGACATGAATCCTGGGTCTCTTGATTTTTATTTACTTACTAGAAGATTTTTAAATAGAGGTCAATAAAGAAGAGGCTAAAAGGGTCACTCTTCTTGTACTGATACATTAAAACCATTTTTTTTTTACAGTTGGATCTCATTATGTTGCCCAGACTGGCCTTGAACTCGTAGGCTCAGGTGATTCTGTCTGCTTCAGCCTCCTGAGTAGCTAGGAGTATAGGCATATGCCACTATGCCTGGCTTTGGACTGCAGCTTTAAAACACACAGACACACACACACACACACACACACACACACACACACACACGAGGAATACGTGGCAGTAGAGAAATTTGTAAATGTAGAAAAGAAGAAAAATCACTCAGAATGTATTCATTTAGCACAACTAATGGTACCATTTGGGGTATTACTCTCCAGCTCTTTTTCCTTGACACTAGTTGAAAAGTAGTCCCAAAATGCAACGTCCCCTGCCTGTCCTCATACCACACTCCTCCAGAGGCCGATGAGGAAAAGGGCAACTCTGCTGTTGAGCATTTCCTCTTGGGTTACAGTTGGTCAGTGGGGAACGGGTGGAAGTCCAGCTAGTTCAAACACACAGATGCGCTGCCTTGAAGCCCAGAGGTCCATCTGGAATTAAAGTTCATCCTTGGCCTTCTGTGAAAGGCGTTGAACTTTATTTGTCTTTTTGCATCTACAATTTGGCAAACTCTTCTATGCAAGGCCAGGGCTGTGCCCAGAACTCTGATTTTAAGGGGAGCAGAGTGTTCCCGGCACTGGGAGCTGGGATTGGTATGGTTTCTGGACGAGCCGCTGTCAATTTCAAGATCCCAGAAGATAGGCCCGGTGTGTCTTTGATCACTTCCTCCAAATCCTTGGCTACCTGATGCCAATTCTTACCTCTTTTTTCTTTTTTTTTGAGACGGAGTTTCGCTCTTGTTACCCAGGCTGGAGTGCAATGGCGCGATCTCGGCTCACCACAACCTCCGCCTCCTGGGTTCAGGCAATTCTCCTGCCTCAACCTTCTGAGTAGCTGGGATTACAGGCACGCGCCACCATGCCCAGCTAATGTTGTATTTTTAGTAGAGACGGGGTTTCACCATGTTGACCAGGATGGTCTCGACCTCTTGACCTCATGACCCACCTGCCTCGGCCTCCCAAAGTGCTGGGATTACAGGCTTGAGCCACCGCGCCCGGCCAAGTCTCACCTCTTATGGGAGGTAGAGGTTGTACTGGACCATGACAAGCTTCCCCTTGTCCCACAAGAAAAAACAACAGCCCCATGGAAGACCCCCCATGTGCTCTACTGCTTCTCTGACTTGAGCTGTGGTCTATGGCAGAATGGGAGGGGGAGGGAGTTCAGTGATGTTCAGGGGTTTGAATGGCTAGAAGCTGGCACTAGAAGTAGAGACTGGGACTGCAGTGGCACCTTACATACGAGGTAGCTGAAGCAGGCTCCCTATCACTGCAGCCCCCCGGGAGAGTGAGGGAGAGGGACTCAAGAGAGTTCTGGTTCATGCTAAATTTCAGGGGTACATGGAAAACCAGGGAGTCGGCTTGGAGGGGGAGGCGCTTGGGGTTTGCTGTTTGTGAAAGTTCGCAGTATGATTTTTGAGAAGAGAGCGCATTTACACATGCCTGGGAGATGGGTATAGGAGGACCTTGTCTTCATTTTCCGGCTGGCTCTTAGGAGGTTTGTCCCCTTGCCCATAAGTATGTACATGTGGATAGGAGGCTGCTCACATGGCTTTTGAGGCTTCCCAAATATGAATTAAAAAAAGAAAAATGTGTGCTTTGAATTAGATCTATGTGAAAAAAAAAAAAAAGCAGCAAGCTAAGCCATGTGTCTGGGACACTGGCTCCCCTCCAGGATTTCAGGAGAGTTGGGTTTCAGCATGCACAGAGAGAAAGTGCTCCATTTCTCAAACCTGGATTTCCTTGTCTGTTTTCCCCTATAGATACAAATCTGAGCCCTTGAATGGCCTTTTTGAGCAAGAAAGCATGTATAGCATTGTTCAGATTGAGAAACAGTTCAGATCCAAACATTACCATAGGTTTGGCTCCTTCAGGAATTTCTTCCATTGCTTTGGACCAATAAATATTTAAAAAGTTAGGTTCTGAGCTCCAGAAAAGCCAACAAAAACGTTTAAACATATGGATTTTTTTTTTTTTTTTTGAATTGCGGTTAAACCATGTTCAGTGGAGATTAGTTTGCAGCAATCTTTTCTTCCTCTTTGCCTTACCACCTCCATCTCTCCTTTCTTTCTTTTTCTCTCTCTTTCTCTCTCTCCGCCTCTTTTTCTCTTTCTTTTCTTTTCTTTCTGGAAACCAGAAGGGTAAACATGTTGCTATGGAGTTCTGTTTAAAATAAAATACAATGGAAAGAAAAACAGCATGATGAAGTAACCACATGGACTGCAGGATACACCTGATACTAATTACTGTCATGCAGAATGATCTGGAAGACATTTGACTCGCCTGATGTATACATTCAAATCAAGCAAAGGAGGACTGGAAGGCTCCTTGGGGACCATCTTGTCCAAGTCTTTCCTTTTTCCAGATGAGGAAGTAGGGGGCCCAGAGAGGGGGAGGGCCTGGACCTCAGCCTTCCAGCGCAGAGGGAGCAGAGCCGGGATTCAAACCCGCGGTGCTTTGTAGAAAACCCATAATTTCCAGGGTCTTTTTCCTTGGCCTGTCAGTAAGGCCCTGAAATAGAAGAGTGGGGTTTACTGTGAACCTCGAAGTAGCAGACTTCAGAGCCAGGGAGCCCAGAAAAGCTGGCTTCCCACTGGGAGGCCCAACTTCCTGCAGGGGCCGCAGCCCTCGAGGGGAGAGGCTGGACATTGGGTGTCTGGAACTTCTCCATCTCAGGGACTCCAGGAGCACCCCAAAGAGGCCTGGGGCTCCCACCAGAATGTCAACTCGCATCCTCTTGGGGCTGCAGGGCTGACGCGAGCTGGCACTGTCTCTAAGACAGCCTCCCGGGCCCCCGGGTGCGTGGCAGCGGATGCTCTCTGGCGGCCACCACCGTTCCCACGCACGGAGGGCTGAACGACGAGCCCCATGACAATGCGCGCCCCTCGCCTCTGCCCCCGAGAGGCTAGCAACTGGGCCTCCCGGCGTCTGATTGGCCGCGGGGGCCTGACGACAGGGGCTCCTCGTTGCTGATTGGCCCCGGCCCGCTCCGGCTGTTTCCTAGCTATTAATACCGTGGCTAATAAACGTTCTCCTGTTGACGCGGGTGCTCGGAGCCATGATTTTTCGAAGCGTTCTTGACGTCTGTGTCTGGTGCGGGCGTTTCTGCTGTGCAAGGCCTGCTTCCGGGGCTGTGGTCCCTGGGGCTCCTGGCAAGCTCCACAGGCTGTATAGGGGGTGTTTTCTTTCTCCCTCGCGTTACCTGACATATTAAAGCAGCACCCCACGAGGCCCCCAACGTCCCACGTCTCCAGCTCCCCAACAGCGCGCCTGTTGATGCAAAATCTAGGCCCCCGCACGCCCTCCCAAGGCTCTCTAGAGACCTGACGGTCAATGTTCACCTCCGTAGTCCTCAGCCGTGGACATAGAAATAGCCCTTCTCCCTTCCTTTCAGCCCTAGAATCTCCCGTCTGATTTACAGTCACCTCGTGGGACCGCTGGGCATGGGGGGGCTCCCTCTGAGGCCGCTTAAACTCCCTAAAGAAGTGCGGGGGAGCGGTTCGGACTTGATGCCCTCGGTGGGGGGCCTCTCGGCTGTCCTCTCTGGGGCCCCTTGCTCATCCTTACCCGCTTTCTGCTACCGGGCACTCCATCCTTGTCCTCCCGGCTGCCACCCACCTGTCACCCTAAGATAGATCCTCGGTCCCTTTCAACAGCATTTTGACCTTTGCGAGAGGACATCTGATTGACGGCCGTGCACGCTCTGGCACTCAGAGCCGGGCAGAGCTGCCGAGGGCTCCCACCTGTTAGGGATTAACGCTCATGTACCAGCCCCGGAGCCCGAGACCGCGGCGGGGCTCGGCGCAACATGTGTCGCTGCCTGCTTTCCGGGGCGGTGGTGGCGGTGGGGCTCTTTCCAAGGGCATGAGTGGGGGGATCACCCCAACTTTGAGGGGTAGTGCACATGGGACACAGTCCGTCCTCTAAAAGTACTTTCCTTAGAGGGCACGGCTCCTGCCCGGATTCTTATCACAACCCTGGTGTGTGTGTGGGGGTACCCCTCGTTAAAGTGGAAGGAACAGAACCCCTGGAAGAGGAAAGGGGATAACGGGTTCCGCGGACGCGAGTTGTAAGCGCCGGAGCCTGGGACTCAAAGCCAGGTTTTCTGACTCGGAGACTCGGAGCTCTGTCTCTCTTGTCTCAAAGAGAACGGTCAGAAACACGCGGGTGGGCAGGGAGGGGGTGACAGCCTCCGGCTTACATCTGGGAACTAGTTATGTCCCCTGGGCATTTTATTTTCCTGAACAGTAAGAGAAAGCATCGTTTTCTTTCGCTAAGCCCGCATCCTCTGACGGATGTTCCGAAACCGCCAGGTGTGGAATCTGCGCCCCGACAGCCCCACCTTGGCCCTCGGCCGCGGGAGGACGGCCAACCCTCGGGGCTATTCTCCACACACATTGTGCACGAATTCACCCTGCCTGGCCAGCCGGGATCACGCAGGGAAAAAGCACCCGCGACCACAGGGTGTTGGTCATGGCGGCCAGGGGCACTGCGGCAGATTTTTTTCCTCCCTTCTTTGCTGCAATCTGGGTGCGGCTGGAGCAATTTGTCATAGAATCTGGGGGGCTCATTTTTCCGGCCAATCACTTTTAGAGAAATGAGCGCATTGCAGCAGAATGCGCTGACGTCAGAGACCACCCCTTCTGCGCCTCCATATAAACCCCACCCAGCCAGCCCCTAGCGCAGACGGCGGAGAGCGGAGAAGGAGCGCGCCTTGGCTCGCTGGCCTTGGCTGCGGCTCCTCGGGAGAGCTGGGGCGCCCACGCGAGGATCCCTCACCTGGTGAGTGGTTGGCTATCCTTGCCGCGAAGGACGTGCAGAAGGAAGCCTGCATCCCCCTCTGGGGTGGACTCTGTCCTCCTGGACAGGCCGAGAGCCCGATCCCGGTCCTGCTGCTGGAGGCGGCCACTTCGTCTGGTGCCCAAGCGTCCCCAACGAAATTTGTCAGAAGGAAAATCTCGAGGCACATATTCCTGTGGGGAAGTCAGGGCTCCTCTCGAGAGGGTCCAGACCTTGAGGGCGGGCTGGGTGGTAGGGACTTCAGTTCAGAGGAGCGGGAGGAATCGGATGTAACCCCTCTTGGATTCGGTGTATGTCAGTCACTGGGGGGTGAACCCCGGATTTACTGTATTGGGAGCGCCTCTAGAGTTGCGTTAATAGTGGGAGATATGGCGGCGAAGCCTTCTACATGCCCCATGAATTAGGGGGGAGCACCCGAATGGAAGGGTCTCCCGGGCGGATTTGCCTGGCCAGTTGTTGGCCAGGGTTTTGGTGGATCGTGGGCGGGAGGAGTGGAGGTTCCTCTCGGCGAGGGATTCCAAATCCAAATACACAGGTTTAGTGCAGAGTGGACTCCAGGCAAAATGTAGAGTAAAATTTCTACCCGATATTATCATCTGGTTCTGCCCTGAGCAGCCACTTTCATAGTGGAGAGAGATGGCGCCCAAGCGCAAACCTGCCAGGAGCCCCCTAGGATCAGTCCCTGCTCAAGGGGGGCGAGGGATTGGGGGGCACAGGCAGAATAGATGCAGGGGGCGAGTTGGGGTGGAGAGACGGCCGTGTCCTTGGGTCTGAGAAGAGGGAGGAGAGAAAAGGGGGTGTGTTGCTGGGGTATGGACGCGGGGAGCTGGGGAGGAAGGGCCGCGGGGGTCTTTTCAGACTTGCGTGGTGGTCTCTCGAAAATCCTGACGTGTTGCAGGCTTGGACCTTTGGTCAAGTCGCCTTTTGCCGTTTCCTTTGTCCCTGTCAAGGCCCCCCAGGACGCCCCCTCCCACCCTGGGCCGGCGGGCCTGGTGGGGGCGCAGGCGGGTGGCTACGTGGCAGGTTTCTGGAAGGTTTCCTGGCTGGCCGCGAGAGGGCGCTGGCGTCACTGCGGAATTTTGGGGGGCGGGGTGGGGAGGGGAGGTGGCCTTTGTTCTCCTGCTGGAGGGGGTCGGGCGCGGGATCCACTGGAGGATCCTGGACTCATTTACCCAAGGGGGAACAGTTTCGAGGCCCCCGGGTTCACTTCGGAGCGGCCACAGAGGCCGGGGTCGGCCCTGGCGCCGTGGCTTCGGGTGTCTTGGAGGCGCGCGGACGCACGTTAGTTGATTTCCAGTGGTTTTTGGTTTCGGGGGTCTTAGGAAGGTGCGGCTCATTTGAGCAGGATGGAGAGAGAGGCTGCGACCGGGTCAGTGAGGTGCCATCGCATGGGGTCTAGAAATTGTTGCTTGTGGCGAAGGAGGGAGGCACGACTTTGGGGGCGCGATGTCGACGCCTGGGGGCGAAGGCGGGGGGCCGGCGGGGTGGCCCCCTTTGCGTTACTTTCTAGCGATGTCATAGGTTCTGTCTCTCGTCCTGAGACCACCCACATGAGTGACAGCGGTGTCTGGAGGACTAGGTCTTTTTGACTTTAGTGAACGTGTGTTTAATTGGATTGCCGAAGGTGGGAGCTGATATTTCTGTTTCCTTGTCGCAGGCAAAGCAGCGCTCTGGAGGGGCCTGGCACGGGTTCGCTGGGTGGCCCACGTTCCTCTGGGGCGGGGGTCCCGGTGGCTGCGGGTGCAAGAGGCCCCTGGTGCGGGCGGGAGGTGCTGGGTGGCCACAGGTGGGCTCTGGCTGGTGGTGGCTGGAGAGGCGTCGAGGGGGTGTAGGGGCCTGGCGTAGGGGTCTGGGGTGGGCTGTGCAGCCCTTCCTCGCCTGAGACCTGTTGGGCGCCCCCTGCCCTTCCAGGCCCGCTGGGCGCAGGCTGGGGCGCCGCAGGTGGCTGTGCTCCTGGGTTCAGGGTGAGGGCCGCGCGCCCCCTAGCGGTCCATGCTTGCCCCGCTACCCTGGGCTTTCAGTTGCGCACGCGCACACAGCTAACACTTGTGACCTGTCAATCAAATTATCATTACCCCCTCCCACTCCTCTCCTCCCCCTCCCATTTCTCCTCTCCCTCCACCCTTTCTCATTTCCCGTCCCTCCTCCCCCTCCTATTTTTCTCCTCCCTCCTCCCTCTTTCATCGTTCCTCTTCCTTCCTCCCCCTTTCCCCCTCATTTTTCTTATCTCTCTTTTCCCCTCCCCTCCCCTCCACTCCCCCTCCCTGGCCTCCTCTCCCTCCTCCCTACATACCCCTTCCTCTTCCCTCCCAGCCCCTCCCTGCCGCCTTGCTCACTCCTCCCCTTTGCCACTCCTCTCTGCCTGCCCCCTCCTGCTGTCTGCTGTTCCGGTGCTGGCCGTTAAAAGTCATAAAGATGGTTTCTAACTTGCCCCCCTCCCGTGCCATAGGGTCTCTCCTCAGGGATGACATCATCCATCCACCTCCTTGTCTTCAAGGACCACCAACTCTCCATGCCGAGCTGCTGCCAAGGGGCCTGCTGCCCATCTACACCTCACGGTGCCTCAGCCCTCCAGCAATCATTTCATATCCAACATGGTGGGGAGAATCTCCCAACCCCACCACCGTCCTTGCACCAACCCCAGACCCACTAGCAGTTAAAAGACAATTTTAAACTTTAATCAGCTTTAATTATAATTAAGTAACTTAAATTGTAATTATGACCTAGGCCTCGACTTTTTAAGCAGGTTCTCTAACCTTTGATTAATTGCAGAGGGCACTAGGAGCACGGATTCCCGGATCCCACCAGCATGCACAGCAGCCACTGACAGACTCCCAGGACCAGGATGGCAAAGGATGAAGAGGACCAGAACTGACCAGCCTGCTGTCCCTCTTGCCTAAAGACTTAAACCAATGCCCTAGTGAGGGGGCATTGGGTGTTAAGCCCTGACCTTTGCTATGTTCATGCTTTGACTCTATGAGTTCTTTCCTATACATCTTTGCTTGTGTTCACCTGCTAGCAAACTGGAGTGTTTCCCTCCCCAAGGGGTCGTCAGTCTTTCTGGACTGTCTGTCATCACCCTTATGATGTCCTAAATGGAAGGATCCCTTTGGGAACTTCTCAGGAGGGGGACCTGGGCCGAGGGCTTGACCAGCATCCTGCTGGCAACTCCAAGGCCCTGGGTGGGCTTCTGGAATGAGCATGCTACTGAATCACCAAAGGCATGCCACACCTCTCTGGAGATCTTTCCTGTCCTTTTCTGGGGAATGGGGTTGATGGGAGCAACCTCCTAGGGTTGTTGTGAGAATTAAATGAGATTAAATTGGGCTCAGGCAGGATCTGGCATAGAGGAGGTGATCAGCAAATGTTTGTTGAAAAGGTTTGTCAGGTCAGTCCCTTCGCACCCCTTTTGCGTGTCTTACTCATCCTATTTATTCTCCCACAGCACTGCAGGCAGCCCTTGTCCACGGGGCTCTCCTTGCATCAGGTAGGGGCTTGCAGAGACCACCGACGGGCTGACTTGAGTAAGAACACGAATTTCGCATGTGGCCATTTCCAGAGCACTTTCTATGTGACACGAACATGTGGTTTTTATGTACTATGTGTATGTAAATGAGTCAGCCTAATTTCCAGGTGACAATGCATTTGGTAGTATTGATTTGTGTAATTTAAAAAAGCTGAAAGGGAAAGAGGACCTGTGAGGACTTACATTTACATTAAAGAAACTGGAACTTGGGGGAGGTGTAAGTATTTGGTCACATTGCTGGCCAGAGAAGGGGTTCGAGTTGGACCCAGGGTGCCATGGTCGCTGCCCTCACCCCCTCTTCCTCTCTGTCCCAGAGTTATACTCAGAGTCTTTTTGTTTCAAACCAAACGTTTGAAAACGGGACAGTCTGTTTGAAATCCCAGCTGCCTGGGGTGGTCTTGGGGGTCTGGGTGGCCCCAGTGCTGGTACCATGCATTGGCTTCACCTTTTAATAATGGTGTGACCTTAAACAAGTCACTTAACTTCTCTAAGTTTCAGGTTCTTTCATGGTCTAAATGCAGATGAAAACACACCCCCGCACACACACACCTCCCACCACGCACCCCCCCCAACCCCCCCGCCACATACCCCCTCGTGTATCTACCCTGCAGGGCGCTTTTGAAGACCAAATGCTGTAAGTACTACGAAAGTGCTTTGTAAATTGCTGTGGAAATTGCAAGGTACTTAAACGCCTGAGGCTGTCCCTCCTCGCTCCCATGCCCAGGCCTATTCTCCCTTAGTGAGAACAGCACCCAGTAGGTGCTACGTATGCTTGTGTTCGTTCAGAAATTCCAGAATAACTAAAAACGAATTAATTCAACAAACATTTTCTGGAGCACCGACAATATGCGCAGTGCACCAGGCTAGACGTCTGATGCAAAGATCATGAAAACGGTCTCTTGGAACCTAATTGGGGTCCTGGTTTGACCAGCACTTTCTTTGGTCCCCTTTTAAGCTGACTAGTTTTGTCTGGACAAGACAAAAACAACGTGGGCTGCTTTAGAGAAGTCCCGCTCGCTGCGGACAATGGCTGCCCGGCCTCTGAAAGGCGCTGATTGGATTATGTGGCAAATGGAGGTGCGAGGATGACTTGGACGGTGACAAATGAGGTGGGCGGAGACCTGCTTTGAGTTAATCCAGGCTATTAGGAGGGGACCTTTGTCTTCCAGAGACTGGCAGGAGCTTTTACCAGTGGTTAAAATGTTAAAAACATGCTTAAATGTTCAGGACAAATAATTTATGGTCGGTGAAAATCCAGGCCCCAGTGAGATTCGAGTGGGCTGTAAGATCGAGAGTGCTCTCCAGTGAGCAATGGCAGGGAATGTTTTGGTCACTGTTTGCAAGCGTCCCTTCATTTGATCCTCACAACTCCCTGTCCTGAGCCAGGGCCGGCCTGCCACTCCCAGGGAAACGGAGGCTGTCAAGCGCTTGCAGGTTAGGCGTCCTCACTGGCCCGTGGAGCCCCCATTGCCTGAGTTCCAGAGGCAGCATTGTACCTGCGTCAGCCCCGGCCTCCTCCAGAGGCCTCCCTCTGCATTTCTGACTTCGCTCTGCCGGCAGCCTGGAGCCTCCCAGGTCCCTGCTGTCGTCTTTTCTAGCCGCTACAGCCTCTGTCTTTCGTTTCACAGCTAAGCTGCTTGAAAGGCCTGTCTACACTCGCTGTCTTCCCTCCTCACCTCCATTTCCTCTTCAGCCCACTGCTTCCTGACTCGCTCTACTCCGTGGAAGGGCTCTCGCCAAGGTAAAGACTTTTCTGTAGCTTAACCCTCAGCACGTTTGCCACTCATGGCCACAAGGACGTGTTTCCATTCCTTCTCTCACATGTCTGCGGCTCCGGTTCACTTCTGTGCACTGACACTCCCCTTCGCAGAGACACCTGCTCCTCCTCCTCTCGTTCTTTGCACCCCTAGGAACTTGTATACCCACGACTCCCTCATGCGGGAGCTCAGTCCCTCGGACTGGCCCCATATGGGGCGTAGACGGCATGGTAAGAAGCAGGTTCCAGAGTCAGGAGTCGCTGACCTGGGTTCGAGTCCTAGTTAAACTGCTCCGTGCTGAGACCTTGCAGTAGGTAAACTTTTCCAAGCCAGGCTTATCTCCGTTTCAAAATAGGGTTAATCATCTTTATCTGGCAGGTCAGGTGGGATGTCTCCCAGGTAAGCGCCAGGTGCTGTTTGAAGGACTTTGAGGCAAAGTCAATAAAGCATTCATGAGAAAACACCACTGGAGGCTTCACTAGATTTTTGTATACATTGAATTCCCACGAGAGGACCAGAGAAAGAAGAAAGAAGTGGAAAGGGGTTGAGGGGCGTGCAGGACAGGCAGGAGAAGAGAAACAAAGGATTAAAGACAAAACAAATCAGAAAAGGAGACTTAAAAATATTAAAAGCCACCAAAAACACATCCAAAGGCGGTTTCCCCTTACGTTAGGTTGGGCTAAAAGAAAGCAAACAGGAAGAAGGTTTTAAATTGATTATCCCAATGACAAATCCCAGGAAGCTTTCACATCAAATCACCCTATTTTGGTTTTTTAACTTCTTCCATCGAGTTTAACCTCTTTACCTCTCACATCCTGGTAAACCCTGCCCCCTCCCCACCGTCCCCTTGGCTGGTGATTAACTCCCCCGAAGGTACACGGAGTATTTCAGTGAATGAATGGCTAACAGGAAAGGGCCTCCCCTCCCCCTTACCCCGGCGGTGTTTTTCAGTTTTATTCCACTTTCCACCCTTTTCCCTTAATGAACACAGGCTAATCTCGGGCCTTGTCGAAGGAAGAGGCAGCAGACGTTAATGAGGTTAGCTGCTGGATTCCAATATTCATCTCATAAGGAGCCTTCTTTGTCTGCGAAGGAAAAACACACCGATTATCATCATGAGGTGAACTGGCCATCGCCGGGCAGGGGCGATGTGGCTTCTTTAAGCCACACGTCTAACTTTGGTGCCCGAGCTGACGTTTCTTTTGCTCCTCATTTAAGTCTTTGCCTCTGTCCCAGCGAAGTCCGTTCAGTGGGGTTGAGAGTGGCAAGCAGCTTGGGAAAAGGGGCTGTGGATAGGGTTGCATTGTAGAAAGCTGCTTTGTTAGATCCTTAGCGCAGATGCAACTGGCCAGGGCATTCATTCACTCTCCAAGAGCTGAGGACGAGGGGGTCCTCTCAGGACCCACAGAGGACACCCAAAACTCACTCAAGATTAACCGCTGGTAGGAAAGCACTAACTCCTAGGCGTAGCCCTAGGGGAGTGACCACAAGGTAAATACCCATGGAAGCCCCAGCCAGGTGAAGAAGTGAATGCATGTTGGCATCCCAGAGGGCCCCCGTAAGATACCATAGTTTGGGGTTCAGATTTGACTCCAGCGTACTGATGAAGTTGGGCGCAGGGGGCTAGTGATTTTTTAGGATCAAGCAGCAGAGAGGAGATTAAAACTCACATCTGGCGTCAGAACTTGTGTTCTGATTGGCCTCTTAACTACCCTCACCCACGTGTCCTGCGCCCTTCACCCATGTGTCCTGCGCCCTTCACCCACATGTCCTGTGCCCTGCCTGAACCCTCATCCTCTTTGTTCTGATCTTTGAGCTCCCTAGAGCCCGTTGATGTCTTTAGAGCAGGTATGTCCCGAGTCTGAATCATTCGTTTATTTATCCCGAGCTCTGGATGTTCTCACCCCAGGGCAGATCAATCATGATTAGATCACTCCAATTAAACCTTAGGCTCCAGTCGGACCTTCAGCCAAATGGAAAAAAACTAGGTTGATAAGGGAGGTAGTTGAAGCAAGAAAATGTTATTCATTGAAACCTTAAGGGACCTTCCTTAGTGAATCTGTTGGCTAAAGGTTCTCTGGCATTGTGGGTTAGAATTGGATACTTTTTCCAAGTTAGCAAAACCAACTGTTAGCACCCCACGAAAAAGAATGTGAAAGGATCTCCCGTTGGCCGGTTGGAGCAAAAGCCTGAGGCCATCCTCCATCCCTCTTGCCAAGGTGGGACTTGTGCAGTGACTGTGATGTAGTTGCCCACTCTGTCTAGGGGAGGTTGGGACCAGGGGTGGACTGGGGTGTAGACCTCTGAAGCTGAGGTCACATGAAAACCCAGCCCCCTCCCATGTAGCTGTTGGAGAATAGAAAAACAGCACGCCTGGCGTTTCTAGATGAGAAGACTTCTTTCAATAGTAATGAAGAATACATGGACTCTCCTCACCCTCAAATACAGGCCCCAAAGCCACTGTTTGCACTCTGGCAGCCCTGCAGACATTTGAGAGCCTGGGGAGGCTGTAGAAGAAGTAAATCAGTTGGCCCTGCACAGTTCTCTGCAGCTCCTCCTGGAGCCCTAACAAACATTCTTTTTATTTGTTCTTCTTATTTTTTTGAGACAGAGTCTCGCTCCGTCGCCAGGCTGGAGTGCAGTGGCACGATCTCAGCTCACTGCAACCTTCGCCTCCTGGTTTCAAGCGATTCCCCTGCCTCAGCCTCCCTAGTAGCTGAGGCTACAGGTATACACCACCACGCCCAGCTAATTTTTATATTTTTAGTAGAGATGGGGTTTCACCACGTTGGCCAGGATGGTCTCGATCTCTTGACCTCGTGATCTGCCCACCTTGGCCCCCCAAAGTGCTGGGATTACAGGCGTGAGCCACAGTGCTCAGCCAATAAACTTTCGAAAGTTAACTCCCCACATCCCCATCCTGCTTGGGTCTCTGGACTTTTCCGAGGCACTGGCAGAGGGGTCTCAGTGCTCCCTTGAGTGTAGAGGCGGCACCTTTAACCTGGCTACTTGTTTCTGGGGCACCCGAGAGCCAGCAGGGACAGGTCTGTGCCTTGAGAGGACGCAGCACTGTCACATGTGCACAGGGAGCCCTGCCCCAACTCTTCAGTCCAGGGCCCTGGCTGGCTTCCCTTGTTGGTCCTCTGACCCAGAGCCTGCTTGGCCGGTAACATCCCTTGAGCCATCAGAGTTATCTCCTGGAAACGGGGAAGATGCAGCTTAGACAGATGGGAGAGGAGGCACATGGCCAGGGAGTGTCCCCACTCCATTCTTCTAAGAGCCACAGCTTCTTCTGCTTCTGCTGCCTTCTCTGTCCTCTCTCTCAGTGTCTCCTCCTCTCCCTCCCCAATTCCTGACTTGGCCCTCCTAGGATGCCCTTGGCCAGCCCCACAGCCCCACACCTCCTCAGGGTGTCCCAGCACCAGCCTGGCACAGAATGGGGCTCAGTTAGAGTATGTGGGATGTTGGTTTCTCCAGGCGACTGAATGAAAGGACTCGACCGCCACAGCTGAGCCACTAGGTGGGCCATGCGAGGAGTTCCAGGTGAAAAGGGTGCAGGGTGGATTCGTTTCCCAGAGGGGTGTGGGCAGCTTCCGACCCCTGCCCCATTTGAACGGGGGCCCTGATGGTCGCGTCCTTGCATTCACTCGCGCGGCCATTCCGTCATCCAACAGTCGATCCTAGCTGAGCAAGCCCACAGCCCTGGCTCTGGCCTGGGCACCTGCCACCGTAGCGCATCCCTTGATGGCCTCTGCATCCCAGGAGGGCAGGCCGGGGGGTCGCCCCAGCACCTGGAGCAGCCTGTTCTCTGGCTCCGTGGAGGGCAGGCTGGAGGGTGTGGGCAGATTTCAGCCATCCCCAGGGCTCTGCTCTGGTGGGAGCCAGCCCATCGTCTCTCTCGGCCTTCCCTGCCCCATTCCTGATGCTGAGCTGTTCTGGACCCCAGGCCCTGAATCTCAGGACCAAAGTGGGCATGGGAACAGCGGTAGTGTGTGCCCCCGGGCTTTGGCCACAGGTCTCCCTCTCGAGGTGCGGTCGTGACTGCGACCCTTCCCTTGCTGTGATGCTTTCCTCCCCCGGGGGTTGGTCCAGCTCCTTGATCCTCTAACAGCTGCAGAGGCCGGCATCCCATGCCGGGGACCAGCGGGGAAAACTCCAGGGTGCGTCTGCAGGCTCTGCCTTTGCCTATCTGGTCGCTTCTCTCCCTGGTGGCTCAGCTGGCTCTCCAGTGGCCAGGTTCCTTACCCACCGGGCACTCCGCTTGCAGGCCCACCTCCTCTTCTCTGCCTCAGTCCCTGGGCTCCAGGGCTTTAGTTGTGTAGCCCTCTGGCTTGTTCCCTCTGCCAAGCCCATACCTGTGGTCACCTGGCCCTCCTCGGTCTGAGTACCAACCCCCCACCCCCTGCCCCGGGAGCCACTCCCTCTCCGGCTGCCTGTTCCCAGCAGGTTCCCAGTGCCCCCACAAGACCCTTCTGGAGTCTCCATCTCCTGCCAAGCATCCTCCAATGCCTCCTCCTGTGGGTCTGGCTTCAGGGCTGAGAACAGACATGTGTCCTGCACCAGAGACCCCTCGTGATCAGGCCCTGGTGGGTGTTGCCCCCGCCTGCCTTTGCCGCCGCCATGGCCCCCAGAGTCCTGGGCTCCCCACTCAGTGTTGGATTTGGGGCTGCCCTTAACGCAGGCTGTTGCTTCTTTGGACCTTTCCTGTCATTGCCCCCAGCAATCACTCCACATCACTGGAGAGCAACCTGCAGGTGAGGCCATGCCCTGCGTCTGTCTTGGACATGTGTGGCTTTTCTGGGGCGTGTGCCTTGCCATGATCCTAACTCTCTGCCCTTCCCCAAGCGACGTGGGCCGTGGCCCGGCTGGGTCAGCTGAAGAACTGCAGATGGAAGTGGAGGAAGACCCCCTGATGGGACCCACCACTCCGGACCCAAGTCTTTTTCCTGGCCAACCTCTTGCCTTCTTCCTGGTTTGGGGTGAGTTTCTTGCTCTCTTGAGACACCAGAATTTTATTAGGGTCAGCTCATGTCTCTCCTCTCTGTTCAAGAATGTCAACATTTAATCTGGGGAGGGGGCAAACTACCAAGGTGAATCTTTTCCACATAGCCTCGGAGGTCTGGGGGCCTGACGTCTGCCTGGAGTGGAGAGCCTTGCTAACCCCCGCCAGCACATGTGGGGGTCCACCCTGGCCGATGGCACACTGTGGGCCAGCGACAGTAAGTGGGACATGTCCGTCTCCATGGCAGACCCCCGAGAACAGCTGGGGCCGGCACACAGGAGCCCTCAGTACTTTGCTGGACACACTGGCACACGGGATGCAGGGCCCACTCCCGGCCCACAGACCCGTTCACACAGGAGGAAGTGGGAATGCTCACTGCTCCTCAGCTGGGAAGACGTTTCTTCCCACCAGCCCTGTGAGAATCGTGGTTTCTCACACATGAGGCTTTGATAATGTCCTTTAATGAAATAGTGGCTTTCCAGCAAGGTCTTCTCTTGGCCTCCTTTCCTCACCCCTGAAATTGCAATGAGATTGTAATGTTTTTGTTTGTTTAAATGAAATCAGCAATGGTAGAAAGGAAGGGAGCAGGGGATCGAAGCCACACAATTCACTCGCACACTCACGTGTTTATTTGTGGGTTTACTCATTCAAGATGCACCTGGGAGCCGGCTGGGGCGTGGGCTCGGGCTTGTTTGGGGTGCCTGAGGCTGGTCTTTGCACTGAGGACCAGCGGTGTCTAGTTGGGTGCCCTGGGAGCCGCCATGCAGCGAGGTGGCTTGCACGGCAGCCAAGCAAAGTGGCATGGGGGGCAGGGGCTCAGGGTTGCATGTTGGATGGCCACGCCAGGGTGAAGCCTGGGCCGGCAGGAAGAGAGGAGGCCCAGCAGTGGGCACTTTTCCTTTCTGGGGTCCCAGAGACTGAGCCCATGGCTCACTCAGGGTGATGGGGTGTTTTTAGAGCCAGCTGCCCTGGGGGGCAGTGTCAGCCTCACGATATCCGTTATATCTGACGCCCCTGGGGTGGTCACT
The DNA here is from genome assembly GCF_001604975.1 of Cebus imitator. Taxonomy (NCBI): domain Eukaryota; kingdom Metazoa; phylum Chordata; class Mammalia; order Primates; family Cebidae; genus Cebus; species Cebus imitator. The sequence continues at coordinate 2,575,918 of NW_016107367.1, read as the reverse complement.
GGTGTGAATGAGTACAGTGAGGCTTCCCAGGGGCCCTGGGTGGGCACCGAGAAAGGTCTGAACCATGGGGCGAGGCTGGCTCAGTGTCCCCCGACATTTATGGAGCCTTGAGTGAGCGTTAGCACTGTCCTTGACCCAGATGCCCATACTCCCCCCGGACACCCACGCAGGGGGTCCCTGAGAGGGGTGGAGGAGCAGAGCCACGCGCTGGGCCGTGCCCAGCCTGCAGCCCTCCGAACGCAGCAGCCTGGGTGCAGGCCCCCACACCCACCCCGCAGAGTCTGCGGTTTCCAACGCAGCCTCCGTAATGCTCTTTAATCAAACAGAGGATTTGGAGACAGCTCTTCTGCAGCCCTGCCCTTCTCCCCTGAAATTGAAATAGGATGGGGATATTATTTTTAAACAAATCTGGCAGCGGAGGCAGAGGGGGCAGAGGCGCGCTGACCTGGGCTGTTGCCTTTGTCTGCTTGCTTCTGCTCTCTGGAGAGCCCCTCAGCCTGGAGAGACGGGGGCAGTGTGTGCCCAGGGCTAAACCCAGGGAGGGGCCCAGGAACACTCTGCCCTGTGACATTTACTCCAAGGCTAGCATTTGCTGAGCCACCTGCAAACACAGTGATGTGGAGAAGAGGCCTGGGAGGGGAGCTTTGCGCAGGGCAGGATGCCGGGCTCCTGGGGGATGTGTCCCAGGCTTCCGAGAATGCATTTACGTAGCTGGTCTGAGCCGGATCCCCTCGGCTCCTGAACTCATTTCTCAAGGACACCTGAGGACTTTCCCAAGGAGGACGAAGCCCAGGGGCAGAGTCAGAGCAAAGGCTGGGACAAACAGGCGAGGCCCAGGCAGGACCACACTTTGCCAGCCCCCGGCTCTCAGGAGCTGAAAGGGAACCGTCTTTGCACCGAGTTCTATTTCAGGTGCTCATGAGTGTTCAGTCTCAGGAAACACGTATTTGGGGTTTTGTGTGTCATGAAGTAGAAAAAGGTAAAAATATATCACATTCTCAACTAAAGAAGTTGAAACGTGACACAGTTCATCAGCCTTGCCAACCAGCCTCTCGGGAACTGCCGAAAGGCTATTAAGTGTTGAGAGACGTGATCATTTTCAGGAACATTCTATTTTATTTATTTATATTTTTTTATTTTTGAGAGGGAGTCTCGCTCTGTTGCCTCGGCTGGAGTGCAATGGCATGATCTCAGCTCACTGCAACCTCGGCCTCCTGTGTTCAAGTGATTCTCCTGCCTCAGGCTCCCCAGTAGCTGGGACTACAGGTGCCCGCCACCACACCCAGCTATATTTGTATTTTTAGTAGAGATGGGGTTTCACCATATCGGCCAGGCTGGTCTCGAACTCCTGACCTTGTGATCCACCCACCTCGGCCTCCCAAAGTGCTGGGATTACAGGCATGAGCCACTGCACCTGGCCATCTATTTTGATGGATTGGCCAATGCCTGAGCAATAGAGGGTGGAGAAGAGACCCCGACTGAGCAGGCAGTGAGCCACAGAGGGTCCTGTCACGTCGGTGGAGGGCAGTGAGGGATGTCTGGGCATTTGTCATAATGTTAAGTGGCTCCTGGGGGGCCGTCTCTAGTGGGACTCTTCTGGGTGGTGCAAGTGTCAGGGTGAAGATGGTGGTCCGGTCTGGAAACTGCCTCTCCTCTTCCACCTGCTACCCTCTAACCAAAGGCTAGCTCAGGCCTGAGCTCGTGGAAAGGCCCCTCATTCGCTCCCTCGCCCCCACCTTCTCTCACCTGCGAGTTGCTCATGGCTGTCTGCAGGACTCCTGACCTCCTGCCTCCTGAGTTGTGATTCAAACCCCAAATGTCTTTCCAAGTACATTTCTCCAAATAATGTCAAAACTCGGCAAGACTTAGGGGCAACAGGATGCATGGGCTTCTTATTCATTCATTTACATGAAATAACGTAAATGCGTTTTTTTATGAGCAATCTGACTTCCAGAAAGAATGGAAAAGAAAATCTACCCGTCTTTAATGAGCTTGCTAATGAATTTTTCCTTGCAAGGAGGAAGAGAGGTTTCTACAGAAGGGGGTGTGCAGGGAGACAGATTCAGGTCCCAAAGGGTTAAAGGGCAGGGGGCATTGTGAGCGCAGTGGAAAAGCCGTGGGTCACTGGGGGCGGCTGCTTTTTAGGAGACTGGAATTAATGAGTTGTGAATTGTCCCAAGGACTGCTTCCCCCTCCCTGATGCATCTCTGAGCCCTGTCCGTCTCCCAAAGGAGGAATAAGGAAGTCTAGCCTGGTCTCCTATGCCCGATTTGAGCAGACGGAAAAGTCTAGAAAAGAGTTGTACCTTTCGAAATGAGGCCTCTCAAATGTGGGGTTCCCGGACTGGCAAGGAGAAGGATGACTCTAGGGGCGGAGAGGCTGTGGTTATGGCGCCCCATTCAGACAAGGCGTCCATGCCTGGGCTGCCCACAGGCTCTTGGGGGCGTCTAAGGAAATGGAGCCACAGAATAGGCTTGCCTCCTTGGCACGGATCGGGTCAGTGTTTCAGAGCCAGGAAAGTTGGGAGTGCGGGGGGCCCTTGGCACTGGTGGGGAGTGCGTGGCCCCTCGCCTACTGCATCCCCTCCCAGGAGCCCTGCCAGGAGAGAGGTCCCAACACCAGCTGGATCCAGTGGTCATGGAGGGTCCCCTTATCTGAGAGGCCCACTTTTGAGGTGCTCATAGAGCTGGAATTCCTGGGGCCTTCAGGGTTTGAGTCAGGTCCTGAGGCCAGGGCCCGGGCTGCCATCCTCACCATAGAACACTGTGGTCACTGTACTCAGGACAAACTGTGACAAGGACTCGGGACATATCTCTGTCTGTCCTCTCAGCTCCCGTCACCCCCGAGCCCTTGGCGATCGTGGGCTGCCCGTATACAGAGCAGGTGCTGGGTCACAGGGCCGCCGTGGGCCTCCCAACGTGAGGGGCTATGTGTGACAGAGGAGTTCATTGCGGGAGAGGACGGTGGCGGAGGGTGTAGCCATGACTTTCTTAATTGCTCTCCAATTTCTTTGGGCTTAAAAATAAATCCAGATGGAGAGTTCTTAAGTCCCCTACCCTGGGAGAAAGGAAGTCTGCCCACCACCTTCGGCTGCCCTCCGCTCTCGGCAGTGAATAGGGTCTTTGGCAGGGGCTTAAGGAGGAGACTCTTAGCCTGGGAGCTCCCAGGGCCGTTTCAGATGGAAACAAAGGCTCGGCGGAGAGGAATGTGGGGGAGCCCCCCGTGGGGAACAGCCACCTGGGGATAATTGGGAGGGCTGAGCGCAGATGAGTTTTCCCAGGTTCTGTGAATGCGCCCTTTCAATGGAAGGTGCCTTTTCTTCAGAAGAAAAGAAGAAAACGTCAATTACCTTCCCCAGAAACCGAGTGTGTGTGTTCCTCCCAGGGGTTGCGTGGGGCCCCTGCCCTTGTGTGTGTGTGTCGGGAGCTCCAAGGCTGCACAATGACGCACTTAACCAGCCACCGGGTTCACGCGACCCTGGGATGCTCACGCTCTCAGATTCTCGGGCTTGATTGTCGAAGGTTTCTTAGCAAAGGGGAATCAGTGTGGCTGTGCCTGTAAACAAAAATTTGATCAGCCTGGGCCTGTTGCCTGAAATATAGCCAAAGAGACAGAATGGGGCCGAGGAGACAGAGGTCCAGGATGGAAAGCTGGGGGAGGACAGTGGGGGGCCAAAGGCTCACCGCAAGGCTGCGCCGGCCCCCTCACTGCTCCATCTGCCGCTCCAGCCTTTTCCCTGGGCCCTGTTGGGACTGCACAGAGAGTGATTCCCTTTGGGGGTAGGGGTTTAGAAATCCACAGGGCTGTTGTTTCACGGTTAGGGAGGAGAGGAGGGGGTCTCATGGCCTGCAGTGTTGGTGTGCAGCTGCGAGAGAGGGGACCCTTTGGTTAGAGAAAGCTGTTTGCATCACGACTGCCCCAGACTGCCGTAAGGGTGGGGCCACTCCAGAGGGACTGGGGCAAAGTCCCTACCGTGACAGGAGGGGGGCCCAGGTCGGTCTTGGCCCATCACTGACTTTGCTGGTGCTGGCTTCCAGCCTCGTTTGTAAGACTGTGTACTAGCCTGTCAGTTCTGCATATAATCCAAGTCAGAAGGAGCCTGGGAGGTCAGTGCTGTTTCAGGAGGGAACGGAGGTCCCCCAATGTCCAGACTGGGTGTCCACTCTTCTCCTGGCTGGTCACACTATCGCTACTTGGGACTTGTCAGGTAGACAGAGGAGAGAGTTCTTAGCTTTCTCCAGCAACTCAGGAGCAGTCTTCCAGAGACATGGTTACAGCCTGGCTCAGCCCTGACTATGAGTGTGACCTTGGCCCCTGTCTCCAGCCCCTAGGCCTCAGTCCCATAGTGGTCCAAGTGGCCTTGGCAGCCCCACAAGTCTTAGGGTTTCTTCAGGCCTCCCTGGAGGTCATCTGTGGTTCATTTGCTGGGTCTTTGGAGTTGTTGGGACTTTGGGGGTCACTGGTCCACTGCCCCCTCTGCTTTAGAGGTGGGAAGCCAGACATCTCAGAGGCCTGGAACCTCGCCCACGGTCGCACACTGAGCTGGCAGCAGACTCTGGAGGTGAGGCCCCTGCCAGTTGCTAGCTCCTGCATGACCTGTGTGGTCAGGGGGTCATGGTCACTGAGGTCATTAGTGAGGTCAGAGCTCTTGCTGGAAGAAAGTTCCCAGGGGCTGCCCCTCGAGTTAGGATGCAGTGACCATGTTTTACAGGGCATTTATTCCAAACAGGCGGGCTACCAGGCTGGTCCGGAACACCTTTTTGGGCTGTAGAGTGACTCTTGCGTAATGAGACTGGCCTTGTAGCTTCAGAACCAGGACATGTTCGTCCCCCACCCTGTGGTTCACCCTGTGCCTTTTGGGCCCTGAGATCCTCGCCAACACCTCTGTTGGCCCTGTGGCCTGGTCAGCTGAGAACTTCCTGAAAAAGCCAGCAGGATGGCAACTTCTGGAAAAGTCATTAGTCACTGGGCTGCACCGGCTGCCCGTCTTCCATTCAGCTCTGCAAACATTTCCAGCTCTCTCTTTGTGCTGCAGCGTGCGGTTATAGCAGCTCACAAAACCTCTGGTCGGGCCTGCGCCCGGCTGTTACCGTGATGGGCTCAGCTTTTGTTTTGTGACCTTGGCTGTTACAATACCTGCGAGCTGAAATGAGGAATCGAAAAATTGCCTGCTTCAATTAGACGGGCAGACTGCTTTCCCAAGGCTGCCTCCGCTGCTCCATCCATTAACGGTAAACAGGCACCAAACAGGCCCTAATTCTCTCTAATTGCCCACTCCTGAAGCAGAAGAGGTGAAATTCCAGGAAGAGGCATATGTAAACATCCTCTGTAACCTGACCAAGTAAAATTAGAAGGCTGATGGGGGCCTTCGAAAGAGAAGGGGACATGATTTCAAAAGATGTCCCAATTACCTCTCCCATTTTCATAAATGGGTCCATAATGTCCAGGGCCCCGGCCTCACAAAGGTACAGGAAATTAGCTCTGCAAAGAGCTTGCATTTGTCAGGGGAAGTTTAAAGAGGGTGGTATTTACTCAACAGGTAGGAAGTACGAGATCTGAGCAAGGCTGACTATTTGTGTAACGACAGGCTCTATTTCTTGAGATCAACATTTTAATAAAAATCATCCTTTTAGGTCCTTTGCTGTTTGAAACAGCCGTAAGTTATTTATACCGAAGACATGCCAGATCAATTAAGTGCTGTTTGTCTCCAGAAAAGAGTAACTTTTAAAATTGTCAGATGCAGAGCGAGAGTTTTCTCATCGTGTTAAGCTGCGGTGGGTGTTTTTGCTATGTTCGCCAACACTTTCTGCGTGGGGCGTGAGCGCACCGCACGCACTTAGGAGGTCTTCGATCAAGTGCTTGTAGCAGTTACTCCTCTGGACTCTAGAAAGAGGCCTCGTGTTTTCCTTTGGTTTCAGACAGTGACTCATCTGTGCGGCTTTTCCGACATTTGTTAAGATTCCAGCCCAGCCCCGCGTTATTAACACATCACGCAAGCTTAGAGCGGGCACACGCAGCTTTTTAAACCAAAGCACGAATTGGCCGGGGCTTCACTGTAGCAGAGCAGCCTGGGGTCTGTACACAGAGTTCATTAAGGACAGTCAGGGGCTCTGAGGGTTCATGGGGTCCCTGGAGCAGAAGCAGGAAAAAAACCCAGATGCTCCTTCCTGCTTCTGATTTCCCTGCTCCTGTGAAAGACACAAAAAAAGGGTGAAACAAAAGCAGCAAACCAAGGCGCCCGGCTCCGAGTCCTGCGGGAAATGGCAGTGCCTTTGGTCTCGCTGTGTGCTCTTGGTCTGGAGTCTCGGTGCCACGTTCGGACGTGGCGATAGTGAGAGGCCACCCCAGCCATGCACAGTCTCAGAGGGAGGGTGGGAAACGGTCTTGGGTGGTGGTCAGTACATAATAGGTGGTCTGGCAGCCTTTAGGTCACTGAAGTCTGCCGCTCAGGCGCCTGTGCACTGATCACTGCGTCACTAACGCTTATTTTAAGACTTGTTGTTTTTTGGTTATCATTATAACCAGTGTTTATGGAGGCAAGGCTGGGGATGGGGTTCTCGGGAGGGACTGGAGGCAAGAAGTATCTCCTGTGTCCTGGCCGGGCCTGGGACCTCCTGGCTACAGACTGACTGGGAACAGAGACGCAGAGGCAGCAGGGGTGGGTTGGAGAGACCCCTGAGAGGCCTGGGGACAGGCAGCTTTGGGAGTCCCTCAAAGACCCACAGAGGGGCAGGCAGCTGGTCTCCCGGGACCTGTTTTTTTTTTTTTTTTTTTTTTTTGCCCAGGCTGGAGTGCAATGGCGCGATCTCGGCTCACTGCAACCTTCACCTCCCAGGTTCAAGCAATTCTCCTACCTCAGCCTCCTGAGTAGCTGGGATTATTTTTTTTTTTTTTTTTCCCAGACAGACTCTCACTCTGTTGCCCAGGCTGGAGTGTGGTGGCACAATCTTGGCTCACTGCAACCTCCGCCTCCCAGGTTCAAGCGATTCTCCTGGCTCAGCCTCCTGAGTAATTGGGATTACAAAAGTGTTCCTCCATGCCCAGCTAATTTTGGATTTTTAGTAGAGATGGGGTTTCACCATGNGAGATGAGTCTCACTCTGTTGCCCAGGCTGGAGTACAGTGGCACAGTCTCAACTCACTACAACCTCTGCCTCCCAGGTTCAAGCGATTCTCCTGTCTCAGCCTCCTGAGTGGCTGGGAGTACAGGTGTGAGCCACCACACCCAGCTAACTTTCGTATTTTTAGTAGAGACGGGGTTTCACCATGTTGACCAGGCTGGTTTTGAACTCCTGACCTCAGGTGATCCGCCTGCCTCAGCCTCCCAGAGTGCTGGGACCTGTGGTTTGTGGCTTCTGCTTCCCCCAGTGCCCCCGGATCCCTCTCATGGCCTCTCTGTTTCCTGGGTGGCTTTGCGGGGGTGTCCCATGGTCTCCCCTGGCTTCCTACCTCCTCCTGTTTCTAATCCAGGAAACTGTCCCCAGAGAGGGTACCTGAAGACCTTAGCCTTGCCTTGTGCCCCTGGCTGCCCCATCACCCATCTTGCCATGCTGGTGGGACCTTGGCTGTCACAGGTCACCTTTCTGTGATACCGCCTCACTTTAAGTAGACTCTGTGAGCAGATTTTAAAAGCCATTGATTCAACACATTTTTAAAATGAATAAACTGTTTATTTTTCTGTATAGTTTTCAGTTTACAGAAACACTGGTGGGAAAGTATAGAGAATTCCCAGACCCTGTCCCCACCGTGTCCCCTCTCATTCACATGCTGCCTCCGAGTGACGTGCTCTGTTCCAATCGATGGAGCGACTCCGATACATGATTAACCAAAGGCCTTGGTTCACATCATTAGGGCTCCCTCTCTGTGGCCACATCCTGTGGGTCTTGACAAATGAGTCATGATACGTGTCTGACATTGCTGAAGTCACTCTTTTTCCTTTTATTATCGTACTTTAAGTTCTGGGGTACATGTGCAGATCATGCAGGTTTATTACATAGATGTACACGTGCCATGGTGGTTTGCTGCGTCCATCACCCCATCATCTGCTTTAGGTATTTCTCCTAATGCTATCCCTCCCCCAGTCCCTATCTGCTGATAGGCCCTGGTGTGTGATGTTCCCCTGAAGTCACCTTTTTTCAAAGCTTAAAATCTTCGGAGCATTTGAACCACCTTTGGACCAGCCTGCTGCCCGATTAAAACAGGAAAAAAAAAAAAACAAAAAAAAAACACGAGTGAAAATGTAAGGCAAATCCTGCCACCGAAGACTCGCGGTGCTCCCCAGGGCCTGCTGCCATGTGAACAGAATTGCCGCAGTGGAGTTGTCTATCCAGGCATGCGTGTGAGCCATGGTTTTGGGAAACGCTGCCCCGTAGTATCCCAGCAGCCCACCGTGGGCTGCCCTCCAGCCACACACCACTTCTCTGGTCTCCTCCAGAAGCAGCCGTCTTGTTCACCGACCTGGGCACCTGGCTTCTCTCAGAGCACAGGCTCATGCCCTGTCCTCAAGGGGAGCGGCTTGCAGGGCCTGGGCCACCCCCCCCTTCTCATCTACGCAGTCCCCTAACCCTTTGGGTCCCACAGAGCAGGACTTCGCTCTGTGGACAGCACCAAGCCAAGTCTGTTCCATGTCTCCACACCTGTCCTTTCTGCTGCATGGGCAGCTGGTGGGTGAGGGGAGTGACAAGAGAAACACATGGCTTCCCGATGCCATGCTTGCTGGTGGTTGGGCAGTCACTGCCCCAGGCCACCCCTGACCCCTGAGAGCTGTTGTCCTTATCCGCCCTCCTGCTCCTCCTTGCCAGCCTGAGTGAGGTTCCAGTCAGTGACCTAGTGTCTTCTCCTTCCAGCCGACGCCATCCTGGATTCCTGCGTGGGAAGGGACCTCGAATGTGGGACCCCAGCCCCCTCCAGCTTGAAATCGTAAGTGGCTGGAGTATAAACAGCACATGCGTGGCCTTGCTGTCGAGGGTGGGGCCTGCCTCCCGGAGCACACTGCCAGGTGGACCTCGTGGAGGGGCTGGCGGGTACTGGCTGGGGGGTCTGTGCACGGGGAAATGGGTACCCATTGAGTCCAGCTGAGTGCAGACCTGGGGGCTCCTGTTCTCTAAGACGGGAGCCCCCAGCCTCCTTGTGTTGTCTCTGTGGCAAAAGAATTCTATAGGCGGCTTCAAATGTCGGACCCCAAAAGAAATTCTTCTTTTTCACTCTTCTAAATGAATGGTCCTTTCATGATTGAGTCTCCCTTTGGCTCTTGTGCTGCAGGGCAGACTAGGATGGAAGTGCCCTGTGAGCTGGGGGCCCTTCAAAGGGCCAAGGAGAAAACGCAGGCCGGGGGAGCAGCCTTCCAAATGGGCTTCGAGCTCCAATGACCTTCACTCACCCCCTCGAAATGTCTGGAAAACATAATGGGCAGATTTTCTGTCTTCAAAGTTTCCGGCTAAACCTCTTCAAGTTCTTATTGTTTGGGACTGAGACACTCAGCCATGGTAATGGGTAGTTTCTTTTGTATTTGCCTTGAAAGGCCAAAATATTTTTATATTGCGACAGACAAAGCCACCTATTTAAAAATGAACTCCGTGTCCGTCGTTTCCCACCAGGAGACTCTGTACCATGTGTGTGTCTCTATGTATTCCGGGGTCTTGAAGCAGGTTTCTCATGGGGATGGTCATTCACCACGGCGCAGAGGGGCAGAGTGGGAGGCGCTTGCTCTGCCCGGGGGGGCTGGGGAACGTGGGCCCTCATCTCAGATCTGCCACCAGCATGTCTAGGACGTGAGCCCCAGAAGGGTCTGGGAGTAAACCTACCATTCACTGGGTCTCTGCCTGCATCAGCCATTTGTGTGTGTTCTGGACTGCGCGCTGTGTGTACCTTGGCGGTGACTCAGAAGAAGCAGGAATGCTAAAGATACTGTGAATGTCGTTGCTGAGAGGTTGTTTCACTGGTATCTATTGTATCATGTGATAAATGAGGGGATGAATGCATGAATGAAGCAAGAGAGAATGAATAAACAAGTAAATAGGTAAAGAAAGTAAGCAAGCCAGGAGGCAGAGTGCGTGTGCACCATCTGCTTTGATGCCTAGGCAATCAGTGCATAAATAGAAAAGACCTGCTGAATCACGAAGTGATAGGGAAACATACAAAGTGATACCAGGTCATTAAGGACTAAGGAATATGTGTAATTCAAATATATGCCTCTGACATTTGACAATTAAAAAGAACCTAAATAAGGCTGGGCTTCGTGGCTCACGCCAGCCTTATTTATGTTCTTTTTAATTGTCAAATTAAAAAGAATTTAAAAAAAATTTAGGTGATCCCAGCACTTTGGGAAGCTGAGGCAGGTGGATCACCATAGGTCAGGAGTTTGAGACTAACCTGACCAACATGGAAAAACCCCGTCTCTCCTAGAAATACCAAAATTAGCCGAGCGTGGTTACACATGCCTATAATCTCAGCTACTCGGGAGGCTGAGGCAAGAGAATCACTTGGACCTGGGAGGCGGAGGTTGCAGTGAGCCAAGATCGTGCCACTGCACTCCAGCCTGGGCAATAGAGCAAAACTCTGTCTCAAAAATAAATAAATAAATACATACTTAAATAAAAGAAAGAACGGACGTGTGGGAAGTGGAATGCAGAATCAATTTTGAGGCCCGTCAAGATGAAAAGATGCAAGTCAGGGGAGGAGTGATCAAAAGGGAGAAGGGAAAGGTTTAAAAAAAAGCCCAAAACAACAAATAAAAGATAGAAAAGTAAAAAAACAACGTAGAGGATGAGTGACTGTATAAGGAGAACCACGTCAGGCTATTGTAAGGCATGCATTAGGGCTCAGACAAATAACATATGCTCCTGGCATAGAAAAATGAAGAAACCACAGAGAAAGAGTCCAAAGACAGAAAGGGGACCCAGTGGGCCAAAGGCAAGAGTGCCTTTTTACCAAAAGTTATCTAAGTCTGCGCACCTGAAGTCTGCACATAAATAAGTAAATGACAAAGGGAAGAAGGGCCAAGACGTGTATGCTGCATGTGTGGATGAATGCATGAACAAGCAGTGTGGGGCTGCAGGGCCAGGTGACAGGGTGGCATGGGGGGCTTTGAGTCATCCAGTCCTGGACACTGAGGTCTGTTAGATGAAATAAAAAATAAAATAAAATCTTGATAAATAAAGAAATAAGGAAAAAATGTAACAAATGTTAAGTACAGAAATATTATTTAATTTTTTATGAAATATTAATTTATTGATAAAGATGTAAAAGAAGGCAATGGGACAGGTGGTGGCAAAAGGCCATCACAAATTAAGGGCTATGGCTGGTCCACTTCCAGAAAACCAGTCTAGCCATTAAATAATAAACATCTAGAACAAGTCAGTGAGTATCTAAACAGAAAAGGACGAGGTGAATGAGAAGATGTGGCCCTGCGGGTCCTCCTGATGGGGGTGTTGGGGTCCCCTCTGGGCACCCCAGCTGCATGAGAGTGAAGGACAGGAGGTATGGAAAGCTATGATAGAAAGGAAGTGTAAAAAGAAATAACCAAACAGATACATGGGTAGACCCACGAGGGGAGTTAAGCTAGGACTTGTCGTAAGTATTAGGCATTTATTACTCCATTAGTGGAATCACAGCACCTGAGGAATAAATGCCTAATAAAAAGAGGGAGCAGGAAGGAAGGATACTATGAGCGAAGGAAGGAAGAAACACATGAGACGTGGAGCCGCACGGGCCGAGGATGGGCGCTTGCAGGATGTATGATGCACACAGCCCTGCCTGGCACTGAGCTCCGAAGACAGAGAGCAAGCGAGGACGCATGAGAGAGAGAGAGAAAAGCAATAACAAATGGGAAGAAATGTATAAAAAGGAAGAAAGTAATATATTAAGAAATAAATAGATGCATGCAGTTACGAGACAGAGCCATGCTAGGAACAGGAATGAGAAGCTGTGTGAGCCAAGCAGGCTGCTTAATTCGTGTCGGTGCTGCCGACATGGCCAACCACCTACCCAACTAAGGGACGGCTCAGAGTGTAAACATGGAAGGAAGGGCTTCCGTGGGGCCACGGGGGAGGCTCCGTTAGCTGCAGATTGTGGAGTATCCAGTTAGGTGCACCTGCTGTCTAGAAGTGTAAAAAGGAGTGTTGACACAGAAAGACTGAATGGATGCGTGGTGAATGCATGAATGAATGAATGACAGAAAGGATTTGCGTTGAGCGGTGAGGAGGGTGTTGTAGAGAGGGGGTGAGGGTCATTGATCCTGGTGCAGAGCTCCAAAAGAATGACAGAAAGAAAGAGCGAGTGGTGGAAAGAAACAATAGCATGGGAAAAATAAAAATGGGAAAAAGGAAGTGAAAAAGATGATAAGTAGATCTAACAAGGGGATGAAAGGGGGCGGGTGCAGCACAAGCCGTTCACATTAACTCACATCTGTGGCTGTGAAGTTTGTTTTAACAATTACAAGTGAAAGACTGAATGAGTCAATGCAGCCGGGCGCGGTGGCTCACACCTGTCCTCCCAGCACTTTAAGAGGCCGAGACAGGTGAATCACCCGAGGTTAGGAGTTTGAGACTAGCCTCACCAACATGGTGAAACCCCATTTCTATTAAAAATACAAAATTAGCTGGGCGTGGTGGCTCAGGCCTGGAATCCCAGCTACTCGGGAGGCTGAGGAAGGAGAATCATTTGAACCGGGAGGCGGAGGTTGCGGTGAGCTGAGACTGCGCCATTGTGCTCCAGCCTGGGTGACAAGAGCGAAACTCTGTCTCAGAAAAAGAGACAGAATTAATACATGCGTTCCATAGGAATGCAAGAAAGCAGTGAGGAATGGAAAAATTGAAAGAACCAGAGAGGGATAGATATAAGAAAAGAAAGTGAAATAGACCTATGTAAGAAAAGGTACTTCCTGGGTAGGTACTGAAATAGAATGAGCCAATTTTATCCATTAAATATACTAAATAGTAAACATTAAGGTTCATCAATAAAAACACAAATACGTGAATAGAGGAGTGTCTGGCTGAATGAATGAGAATGGACGATTTTCACTATCCTTTGCACTCAAGGCCCAAAAGATTGAAAAGAGAAAGTGAGAGGGGAGAGAATATGGAAACGTATAGATGTTTATAAGCAATACAAAGGCATTGGATGAATAAATAAAGACATAAGTGTGCGAGAGAGGACAGTGCAAGGACAAAAAGAGGAGAGAAGGCCGTGAGAATTACGAGCAATTCAAAACTGGGTTCCTGAGCTAGTTAAATAAATCCTGCACCAAATCCCCATGGAGAAGAATCAGTGAACAAAAGACAACTCCACATGGACCGCTGTGCAGAGGCTCTGGGAGCCACAGATTATGGTTAATCCAGTTCTGTGCACCTGAGGTCCATAAATAAAAGAATTAATATTGAAATGAAAGAATGACAGAAAGAATGAATGGACACATGAACGACTGAATTAGAAATGGAAATGGCTGGCACAGCCAGGCAGGAGCTGCCCAGGGGAGTTTCTTCATCTCACTCTGGGCACCTGAGGTCCAGAAGCATGAAAAGAGGCAGGAAGAGAAGTGTCAGGGCATCAGAGACAGAGATAAGGAAAGGCAAAAATGAAACTGAATGAAAGCCAAAGGGAAAATAAAGAAAAACCAATAAAAAAGAGAACGAATCCGTGGGTGTATCTGTAAGAGCAGGATCGGTTGGGATTAGTCACAAGGCTGTCAGTAATCCGGAAGATGGATGAGATAATCCAGGCCCAGGTTCCCAGGGGGAGGGAAAATGGAGAAAATATAAAAAGAAGTGAAAAAGGAAAAAGGAAAGGTAATAAACAAACAACCAAAGTGATAAATGGATCGTTAAGGGAGGTTGTCTGAACAGGAATGATAATTAGTTTACATACGTACTCCTTAAATAGATAAATACATTACACCTTTCAAAGAATAAATGAAAAATAGAGAGACATACCTGGCCCCAAAACAAGGCTGTATCTTCTGCCACTGTAATAAAATAGATGCAATCGAGGTTCATAAATAAAAGAATAAATACTTACACGTAAAAGGTGACTAAACATGGGGAAGAAAGATTGCCAATAAATACATGGGCCAAACACGCCTGTTCTGAGAGAGTGAATGACGCTTGATGGAGGAGCAGCAGTGCTTCAGGGACCCGGGTGGAGGTGATGACCAGGAGCCCCGATTCCTCGGGTTCTGTGTACCTGACTTTATAAGAACCAGAGAATGTAAGGAAGAGTGAGAGAAAGAAAGAAAGATGCAACTTGGGAGGAGATGAAAAATAAATGAATAAAGAATAAAATAATGTAACAATCAGTAAGTAGGGCGTGAGAATGGAGGCCTTTGAGCCAAGAGTTACGGTGAATTTCAAGCTATGCTCCTGAAATCCCTAAACAAAGGACTCAGATCTAAACGAGTGAATGAATGAATGACCGGAAGAAAGGGTGGTAGGAAGGTAGGAAGAAAGGAAGCAGGGGAAAAGGGAAGGGAAGAAGGAGCCTTCTTTCCAGTTCTGTATTCTAGACAGTGGCAGGAAGTGGTCCCCAGGGAGAGTGGCTGTTGTCACATGCACTTGTCCTGGCAGGGAGGAGCTGGCTCAGGAAGACCCAGGTCTTTGAGTGCTGTTGCTCTATCTTGGCTGTGTGGGCCATTTCACTGCATCTGTTTCTTGCTCAGTTTCCCCATCTGTAAACTTGGAGTGGCTCCGGCTGCCTACTTGGTTTGATCTTACGTGTCCCTGTTGATGGTACCCCATCTATGGCCTGGATAGGCGGGAAGGGCTTGGACCCTGGGCCGTGCAGAAAGTTGCATGAACAAGTGGTGTGAAGCCTGGTGGGTAGCTTGGCCCCTCCCTGGGTGTGGGTCACCTGTGCGGGAGGCTTTGCCCGCCAGGGGACAGCAGAAGGTCAGGGAGCCATAGGACCTGGGTGGAGCTTGGGACCCGCCCACTGTGTACCACCCTGGGTATGGTGCCTACTCATGTCCAGGGGCTGGTGCAGGGAAAGGCCAGAAGGTGGCCAGGGGCACCTGAGAAGGGGGACCCAGGAGTCCTGGGCAAGCCACCAGAAACCTTGTTCTTGCAACCATCTGCAGTGTGCCCGGGCTACCCTCTGGCCTGGTCCTCCATGGGGCGGGGCACCCATCCTTTTCAACTTAGGGTTCCCTGGGCAGCAGGTGCACCTAAGCCCCCTTCCTGGGTTGCAGAACTCCCTTGACGTGCCATCCCCATAGCCTGGTTCAAGGCCTCTCTGTTCTCAGCCATTTCGCGGTGTGCTCTGTAACCTGGCAGCATTGCGTTTCACTGTGTTAAGGTTGTCTCTTTTCTGACTCGCCCTCCGGGGGGCTGCGGGGCAGACCTGGAGGGTTGTTCGTGCTGACGGTCCTCCCCCAGGTCCTTCCCGGTTCTGTTGAGTCTCCTTTCTCTGTAGTGGAGGAAATGTGTGTAGTTGTGTGTTGCGTGCCTGTGTTTGTCTGTAAAAACAAGGACCAAAGTCTCCTTTAATTTCTCTAAAACACCTGGATTCTTAACAAGTGCCCGGAGCAGGAGGAGCACAGCTTGGATGGACCCAGGACTAGTGGCAGGGAGCACGTGGGAGGCAGGGGAGCGGGGTGGCCATGCGGTCTGGGGCAGGGGGCGTCATGCTCAGTGACTCTGTAGACCCTGGGTGGGATGGCAGTGGCAGGCGCAGGCGTGGGTGGGGCTGTTGGTCTAGTGCGAGGCTTGAGGCCTGAGCTGACGGCGGCAAAGTGGGGGGCGCGGGAATCAGAGCTATGGGGTTATAGACAGGATGTGAGGCAGGAAAGGAAGCAGGAAGAAGGAGGTGGATCCCACGCTTCTAGCTCCGACCGAGCGGATGGCAACAGCATTTAGAAGGCGGAGGACATGGAACTCACGTGTCAGGAGCCACCTTCCGAGCCTCCAGTACCATGTGTCAGGACCACATGAGCTGGGCCTCGTGGGCCTGACATGGTGCTGGGGCCTCAGGGGTCTGCTCTTCTCCTCTTTCAGAATCTGGGGCTCCAGGCTCTGCCTTGGCTGGACTGAGGTCTGGGGGTGCACTTATCCCTTGGGACACCTGCTGAAGCTTCTCCCCAACAAGCCAAGTGTCACTGTTGGATGAGGGTGGGGCGGGAGGGGCCCAGGGCAGAAGACCGGGAGGGTGTTTCAAAAGAACACGTGCGCTGTTAAGAAAAACCAGCGGAGGCTCAGCAAGATGAAAATGTGCAGAAGGCGGGGAAGGGAGGGCCCACCGCAGGCACCAAGAGGAAACTGGAAGGAACAGGTGACTTTGGGTGCTGGGAGAGCCTTCTACCAACATCTAGGGGCTGTCCCAGCGGGTCACCGTGGGTCGAACCGAGCCAGTGGGATAAGCTCTGGGGAGACCCACTTGGGCCCTGGAGGGTAGGTGAGTTTGGGTTTGGTGAATTCTCTGTGTCCGTTTGGAAATGCAGAGGTCTTGAGAGGGGACCAGAGTTCTTAGGGTCCTTGACCCATAAGAGTTTTGCATCTGGAATTCAAAGGCTCTTTAGTTCTGGGATTCTGAGATTTGGGATAGGGTTCCTAACGGCACAAGCCAGGGGTAAAATGTCCTTCACGTGCTCCCCACCCTGTCCTTTCTATACCCAACCCACAAGGTCTGAGTAGGTCCAAGTGCTCCTGTCTGATCAGGGCCCATCTTTATGTGTTTGTTCAACTTTTAAAAATGAGAACAAATTCTGTCTCTTGACTTTGTCGTTTGCATGCACTCCACACACAAATCCTTTCCTGGTGACACCAGGAGCTACAGTTCTCCTTGGCCTCCTGCTGTGACTCCCAGCTCCTTCCTTGGGAAGCTTGGCCTCAGGGCCCCTGGGACAGACCCCTGTGTCCCGTTGTGTTCCTAATGTAAATGGCGTGGATGGCACTTGACCTAGAGCAGTGGGAAACACATCCACCCCTCAGCATCCTGACATGTCACCCATCCTTTTTTTTTGCCTCTTTTACATTCTTACAGGTGTACTTTTTTTTTTAAAAAAATTGGTGTCTATTTTTTAATGAGCATCCCTTCTTTAAAAAAACCTAATTGCCATTATGCACCACAGACGCTTTATTTTTCTTTTTTTTTTTTTTTTTTGCGTCCTGCGTCTTCTATGTAATATTCTCTCATCAGTGTTTTTCCTTGTTCCATCATCTTTGTAACCTCACTGGCTGTGTTGTGTCTTGTTGAGTGGCTGCAGCGTCATTCACGGAACTATTCTGTTATTCTATGTATAAACATCTTTTAAAAATATTATAAATAGTGCCTCAACTAACTGCTTAGAACCCCCTTTTTTCATTCTTAAGAATTATGTTCTTCCACCCAGAAATGATCATTGCTTCATTACAGATCAGTTTCCCCTGCTAGACTGTGAGCCCCTAGCAGGGACAAGGAGCTTATGGAATCAGCCTTTGTATCTGTGATGTCCAACATGTTGCAGATTCTAAATAAACGATGGATGAGTGGAGGGAAGAATGGAGGAAGGCGTGAGTGAGTGAGTGTTTGGCTGATAGATAAGAGGGCGGAAGGATGGTGAATACGTGGATTGGTGAATGAATGAACGAATTTCCTTTGGTTAAGTTTCTTGAAAGACAGGCTATGGATCTTTGTATGGATATTAATTTCAGAAGGCTTACAGCATTTTCCAATGTTCAGCAATGTATGACCATTTAATTAAGATATGGCTAGTTTGTCTTTGTTATAAACTACTTTTGCATGATTTTAACTTGCATTGCTTTAATTACTAATGACGAGAGAACACTTTCACTTATGTTTATGAACAAATTGTATCTTATCTTCTGTGAACTGTTTGTCCAAGTCCCTTGGGTCATGGCTTTCTGAAGAGACTGGTCCTGGGTGTCCTTGGGGTATAGGGAGCCCTTACTTTACTGGAGGTGTTCAAGGAACCAGCCAGGCAGCCCTCGGGGAAGGTAGTTTTAAGGAGATTCCAATGGTGCGGGGTTCGCCTAGGGGGCCTTTCAGGTCTGTTTGATTTTAGGATTTGCTTATCCCTGGGAAGTGGGTGACGGGGACAAGGACACCTTCCATTGGCAGGTGGAGACACCACAGGCTGAACCTCTGGTATGCTTGTGCATTCCAGTCTTGCCCTTCCTAACACCCCTGTGGGACAGGAATAGCTCTTTGAACCTTCAAGGTCCAGACAGCCACCTCCTAGCACCCTGTACCATCAGTTGGTGACCCTTCCACCAGCCCTGTCACTCATTCCTATTAAACCCCTAGGAAGCCAGAGCCCGGGGCCTCCATTTTCCCATCTCTTAGGAGAAAACTGGGTTCCCAGCACCCTGTGATGTATCAACAAATGTCCTCAGCCCTGGCCTGCATGTGTGGCCTCCATGGTGGTCTTTGGGGTTTAATTGATGAATGGAACATTTTGTATCAGGACTGATGGGAGAATCCCCTTTCATTTTTCTTCAGCTGGGGCAATTACATTCCAAGGAGCAGAATAAAGGGTGTGTTCTGCCCAAAGTTATCAGGGCTTGAAGGTCAGTCACAGCCATTTGGGGAGGGCACGTCACCCAAAGAGAACTCACCCTTCTCTCCAGAGCATCCTCCACTCTCAGCAGAGCCGCGTCGGCCCACCAATCGCTCTACTACAGCACTGAGCACTGTTTGCCTTTGTCTGAACCCCCTCACCCACATGTTTAGCTTGGTATCCAAGCTTGGGAGGCCGGCGATGACGCTCAGCATGAATTGCTCCATCTGTCCATCCATGCATTCAGCCTTCGTATCTTGATCCGGTGCTTTGGCCTTTTCTTCTCCTGAAAGCAAACCCTTTTGTCTTGGGTGGGCTGTGTAGCGCCATGGGCTGTGGTTATGAAGCAAACACCCTTTCTTGTAGCTGCCTCCTCCGGGGTCACTGCTGAGCACGTCCTGGCTGGATTTCATCTGCCACTGTCACCCATGGCTTCTTCCCCATGATGATTCCCATGTGTCACACACCATGACCGTGACCCGGGATTGGGGTCCCGGGGTGGTCCGGGGCCAAGCCCTCCCATCCATGAGTGGAGAGGTCCTCCCCCGGCCTCACCCTGCCTTAGGCACGGTCCTTGCTATGAGCTTTGCGTTCAGCCTTTCAGCTTCCTCCACTGAACGGCAGCGATTGTAACTCATTCATTCATTCCTTCACTCCTTCATTCACTTACAGCTAACAAGCATTTTAAAAAAATTAGCCAGTGCTATACTAGAGCTGGCTCACAAGGACCCACTGCCACGCTGTCTCTTAAAAGAAAGCAATAAACATCGGCTGGGCGTGGTGGCTCATGCCTGTAATCCCAGCACTTTGGGAGGCTGAGGCAGGTGGATCACGAGGTCAGGAGTTCAAGACTGGCCTGGCCAAGATGGTGAAACCCCATCTCTACTAAAACTACAAAA
>NW_016107367.1:2539368-2556341 GCF_001604975.1 Cebus imitator | reverse complement strand
AAAAAAAAAAAAAAAAAAAAGAAATAAAACAATGAGCATGTTGGTAAGGGCCTATGCTTGTGTCAGTGACAAGCAGAGGTCCCGGAATCAGCTCAGACTTGTAGACTCGAGCTCTGTTGCAGGTTGGATTGCCCCTCTGACTTTGTTCCCTGTACAACTGGAATCAGCCAGCTGTGTTCCCCGGGTGCCCAGAAATCACAGCCCACATCCTCGAGAAGCCAAAATGAGAGCTGGGGGTTGAGATGAGTGGTTGCTTCTGGCCGTGAGCAGGCTTTCAAGTCATTAGGGCACTCTGGCCTTTCCTGGAGGTGGTCTTGGAGCCATTCCTGCCCCTTTCAAGAGTAGTTAATGCCCAGCTCTATTTACAGAAAATTGGGGGAGATGATTGCTCATGTGGGTGAGAAGAATCACCTCCCATGTGGGGGTCTGCATAGAACACTCCATTGGCAGACCTGGGTGTCCAAGGCATGTGGCATTTTACAGACTCTGGGTGCCACCCCGAGCTGTCCTGAGGGTCCCAGGCGAGGTGAGAACTCCCAGAGCACCTGCTGCCTGGGTGGGGGTTGA
The DNA here is from genome assembly GCF_001604975.1 of Cebus imitator. Taxonomy (NCBI): domain Eukaryota; kingdom Metazoa; phylum Chordata; class Mammalia; order Primates; family Cebidae; genus Cebus; species Cebus imitator. Next base: position 2,555,774 of record NW_016107367.1, on the reverse strand, counting down.
GGCATAGTCTTGGGGGTTCGACCTGGAGTTCTGAATGTTATTCATTGCCTTGGAGAGGAAGGACAGGAGGCAAAGCCAAGACCCTGGGGCTGGACAAACTTGTGTGGTTGAAACTTACTGTGAGAGCTGGGGTTGAGTCTGCCTTCTGGGGAGGGCTGCGGCACCTACCTCGCAGGGCTGTTGTGAGGAGCCATGTAACTGTGATTTTGAACTGTGATTCTGGAAGGGCGGTGTGCGTGTCCCCGGGGGTGTGCCAGGGGAGTGAGGATCAAAGGCCAGGGAGACGGCCTCACTCAGATAGCTGAGTGGGAAAGCGCTTATCTCTAAGCATGGAGGGGTATGTGGTGGGACAGGAGGAATTGTGGCTGGAACTTTTGGGCTAGGGGTTTGGAAGACTCTTTGGGCAATGCCCCTGGACCCCCTGGGGGGACGCATTCACGCTTGCCTGAGAGGCTGGACGCGCCTGGCTGTGCGTTTTGAATGCTGTGTGCTTCCTGCCTTTGCCTGGCCTGTGGGCAGCGCCTACATGTGTCCGTCTTCAAAAGGCCCCTCTGGGTGGTGTCCTTTCCCCCAAAATATTAGGCGCCAGCCATCAAAGACACTGCATTGTTCCCTCCTAACTGACACCATTTGGGCTCAGATGGCAGCAGGCTGGGTGCCCAACACAGAGCCTGGCAAGTGGTAGGCTGGTGCCTTCCTTCTCTGTTGAGTGGATGGATAGCTAATGAAATTGTAACCAGTGACAAGCCTTGATGTTTGTGACCTTTACTAAGCGTTGATTATTTTGCTTTTCATTAACCTGTTAACCATTGCCATGTTGTACTTTATGGACGTATGTATGCTATGTCTGAAAAGCAGGGGCCTTGCTTCGCCGTCATGCGATGGAGCTTTAGCTCTGATGAGAAGCTGTGCCGTGTGTTAGGAAGAGCCTGGCAGACCCGGGGCCGCCTAACTAACCCTTTGCCTCTCTGACCCTTGATCTCCTTTTCCCTAAGCCATGGGTCACCAGAAAGCCTACCTCACAGGGCTGTTGTGAGGGCCGAGGGTGGGTGTGCTGTCACAGTGCTGTACAGATGCTAGCTTTCCCTGGGAATGGGCATATGTGGGGGTTTGTCTTAGAAGCGTGAGTGATGGCTTTGCTAGTCCCAAGTGGATAAAAAGTCAGCCCTGACCTTCTGCTGGGATTGCGCTTCCCACAGCCAATGGCATGTGCAAGCCACTGGTGGCGCAGCCTGCAGGTGCTCAGCCCTGTGGGTCCAGGGTAAATATTTGTTTCATTGAGGAGTGATAGCTTTTCCCTTCCTCAGGGGCCGCCCCGCCCCCGTTCCACTGTGGGCTGCTGCTTCCCCCCAGCAGGTTGTAGCTGGCAGGGCCGTGGTGCTCTGGGGTTTGCTGTACCTGTCGGTGCCATGAGGGGACAGTCTGTCTGCTTGGAGGGGCTTCTGCAAACATTCCTGTATGCCCCTGGTTTGTTAGGGAGGAGGAGTGGGGTGACCTAGAGAGAAAGCAGAGGGGCTTCTGGGTGGCGTGCTTGGGGTACTCACCCTCCTTCACCCTGTGCTCCGCATTTCCTCACCGCCTTTTTCTTGCCCTGGTAGAAGGTGCAGAGGTGGGTTTTGCCACCTTTTGTCGGCCTGGCACCAAGCTCGGGGGTCTTGGACACTTTCCATTCTCTAACTGGAGTGCGGGCCGATTTCCTAGACAAGCCTGCTGAGAATCGGGACAGCTGGTGTCAGAGCCAGGACTGCCCAGCCTTGCACAAACAGCCTGTGCTTTTTTGAGTCCACCAAATAAGACCCCCTGCCTGGTCCGGCTCACCCCTGCCAGGTCCAGCTCTCCTCTGCCAGGTCCAGCTCTCCTCTGCCAGCCCCTAGCAGGTGCAGCCTGGTGCAGCTCCGCCCCCGCCAGGTACCCAGGAGTGCAGGGAGGAGGAAGGAGACTGTGCCCTCCAGGGGACTCAGCCACGTCAGAGAAGGTGCCGCTGCACTGGCGGGGTCTCCAGACACCCCAGGCACAGGCCGCCTCAGATCCGGGGTCTCTTCACCAGACCTCTGTGTTCCTTTCCAGCTCTCGTCTCTGGCATTTAGGGGAGTAGTGTTCAGCTCTCATGTCCCCACATGCCAGCTGGTGGGGGCTTGAGCTGGGTGCTCCTTCTGCTCCCCACCCCGGCCCCCACCCCATGCCAGCCTCCCTTGCCCCACCCCTTTGTCTCCAGCTTCACAGCCTCAGCGGGCAGGCCCTTGGCCCCTTGCTGCCTCGGGTCTCATCCACCGCCTCATCCACAGCGAGCGTAGCCTGAGCTCACCGTGAGGTCTGGCCACCACACCTTGGCCCCTATTGTGCCTGCCCCCAGGAGCACCCACACGGGTCCCCTGACTCTCCCCTCCCCTGGGCTCTGCTGAGGGGCCCTTGCAGCGTGGCGCCTGGTGTCTGCCCCATGCCCATCCCCTGTTCTTGTGAACTTGGAAGCAGCGGGGTCCCCTCCTCAGTGCTCTCACGGGTCTTCACAGCAGGGAGCCCCTCCCAGGAGATTCTGAGTCTGTGTTTAGATGTCTGCTCCTGGGTGGGCCTTGGGGTTCCCTCAGGCTGGGCCTGTGTGTGACCTAGGGCTGGGGGGCTCTATCAGGTGCCTAGCATCACCTGGAGGTGGGCGGAGCTGGCCCTGGTCTCTTGGGGGTGTGTGGGGACACAGGCTCAGGGAGGTCCCCACAAAGCTGCCCTTGAGCCCCGCTCTGAGCCCCATACGCACCCTGCACCCTGCCTCCTGCACCAGTAGGTGCCTAATAGATGCTCGCCCCCTGCGGAGGGGAGGGTTTAAATGGCTGTGAAGAACTGAATGGGCCGTTTGCCTAATATACGCGCATTTGTTTAAGAGAAAATGGTGTGTTTCTTGGCAGACCCTTCTGAGAAAGCTCTGAACTGGGGAAGGTCTCTGCCTGCTCTGGGGCCTCACTGCCCTCCCTGCCAGTTGGGGGCCAGGCAGTCACGGGTGGGTTTCCCCCAGTGGAAACGCCATATTTTGGAAACATTTATATCTAGGATAAAACTTCATCTGGACCAAAGTGTCTCTGTTGCTGCTGTGGTGCCTGTGATTTTGAGAAATTACAATACATTTGGCAATTTCTAAGGGGAGGGATGTCCCTGAGCCCTCAGAAGCCCCCGCCTTGGGAGGAGGCTGTTTCCCCTGAGAAGTCCTTGTTCCCACCATTGGTGACAATTAGCAATGACCTGTGAGGCACCTGTCGGGTTTGGGATGCAGCCTTAGACATCCAGAAAACCGGGGGTGGAGGGGTGGGGGCGTCAGACCCCAGACCTGGATTCCTTTTATCTGTCTCACCCCCAAAGAATGGTGCATGGGTACCAGGCAGGGTACTTGAACCGCCCTGAGCCTCGATTTTCCCACCTGTTAGAAATGGGGTAATTCATGACAGCGTCTGCTTGGGGGGTGACTGTGAGCCCTGAGAATCCTCGCTGCACACCATAGGCCGACTCGTGAGACTCCAGGTCTGGGTTCCAGGCCCCCCCAACCCCTCTGACTATGTGGCCTGGGAAAATTTGCTGTTTGTAACCTGGAAACCATCGCACCTGCCTGCTCTGGCTATTGTGGGGTTTGGTGAGATTGTTTGTGTGAAATAAATGCTTTGTGACCTGGCACACAGGTGCTCTCACTTCGGCTCTCCCGGTGGGCCCAGCTGGAGACCCGGGCCACTGGGTGCTGGCTGCAGAGATCCTGTGCCCCCTGGAACTGTCTGCGCTGGCCCCAGGGACTTGTGGGCAGAGTGGAGGGCAAGGGGGGAAGCACCAGCCTGCTCTGGGGAGACAGTGGCAGAGGGAGAGGTTTGCTTTTAAATACAGAGACTCAGCAGGTTTGGATGGGAGAGGTTCAGAAGGGAAAGTTTAAAGCTCTCTGGAGGAGGAAGAGGCTGAGTTTTAAGAAAAACAGCAAAGCTGGATAGGCTGGGCGGAAGAGCTGGGGATAGCGTTTGGAAAGGCCTGGAGTCCTGGGTTCTGGGTTATCAAGGTGAGAAAAACCGGAGGTTGCAGCTGTGGGAGGGCGTCAGGACTAGAGTAATGCTTCCAGAAGTTTCTGCAGGTGGGCAGAGTCCAAGGTAGGGTAGAGGACACCAGAAGTTGAGGGGCCAGTAGGTAGATGGGCAGAGCTGGTGGCTGGGTGCTCCCCTCGCCCCCCATGCTGCTGGAAGCTCTTGAGCACGGACTCGCCCTCCTCTCCCTCCTCCTGGGGCCTGCCTGTCTGTGAACTCTTGTCGGCCAGCGAGGCCGGGGGCAGGTGGCCTTCATCTGCAACTGTGTCTCTCTCAGCCTCCACAGCCACGGGGACGCCCTGCACCTATTCCCACGGGACAGGCTGGACCCAGAGACTCTGGACCCGGGGCACCCCCTTGAGTAGAGACCCGCCCTCTGACTGATGGACGCCGCTGACCTGGGGTCAGAGCTGCGGGCTGGACCCCTGCCCACCCCGCAGGAACCCAGAGGCCTAGGGGAGCTGCCGAGCCTTCGGTGTCTGCATGCGGGGAGTGGTGGGCTGGTTCACCTACCTCACAGGGCTGTTGTGAGGGCACTGTGATTCGGCAAAGCACAGGGCTTGGCACACCCCACTGTGCTCTCAATAAATGTGTTTCCTGTCTTAACAAACAGTGACGGATGTGCTACTAATATAAGGAGAGTGAGTGTTGGGTGTTCTGTCTCGCGGGCAGTGTGATGGGTGGGAGGGCGGGGAGCCGGCTGGAACCCATGCGGCTGCCAGCACCCTGCCCTGCCCACTGGGCTCTCAAGGGGAGGGTGCCTCTTAGAGGTCCGGAGGTTGACACGTGCTTGGATGAACTAACAGCTGTCTGGTCCCCTCCTTCTGTGGATCGTGGGATGCCAGGCTTCTTTCCAGAAGGGACGGTACAGGAGGAGGTGGGACAAGTGTGGCTTTGGTGATGGAGAGGGGTTCTGAGCTGAGCTAACTGCCTTGGTTCCTGGAGCCCCAGAGAGGAAGCTCCCCTGGGGCTTCGAGTCTTTCTCCTCCTCCTCTTCCCACATTCCCCAGGGCCGGGCTGAGTGGTCATCATGCTTGAACTGATGGCGAGTGATGGCCAGGATGGCCCAGTCAGGCTGGGGCCAAAGTCATTCCTCAAAATGGCTCCTGAGCAGGGCTGCAAAGGTGAAGCCTCAGACCCGTCCCTGCCTGTGGCAGGAGTGCTGGCCAAGCTGGAAGGTGAGCCTTGCACCCCCAGAGCAGCTGGGCCGAGCAGGGGCACTGAGGGGCAAGGGGCCAAAGGGGGCATTAGGCCCAAGTCAAGATGGATCCTGAGTCCGCACACCTGGCTTCACTAGAGCAGATGATAAGAACATACTCCCTGTGAGGAAGGAGAGACTGACTGCTTTTGCTGCTACAGCCACCACGGCCACCACAGCTACCACAGCCACCACGGCCACCACAGCTACCACAGCCACCACGGCCACCACAGCTACCATGGCCACCACAGCTACCACAGCCACCACGGCCACCACAGCTGCCACAGCCACCACAGCCACCACTGCCATCACTGCTGCTACAGCCACCGTCACTACCACCACCATCTCAGCCATGGACACCACTGCCACCTCCTCCCTCTTCTCCTTCCTCTCTTCCTCCCTTTTTTCCTTCCTTCTCCTCCCTCCTTCTCTTTCTCCTCCTCTTCCTCCCTCCTCTTCTTCCTTCTCTTTCTCTTCCTCCCTCTCCTTTTTTCTCCTTCCTCCTCCTCTTCCTCTTTCTCTCTCTTCCCCTTCCTTTCCTGCCTTCTTCTTTTCTTTCTCCTCCTTCCTTTTTCCTTTCCTTCTCCATTCTCCTCCTCTGTCTCCCTCTTCGTCCTTTTTCTTCTCCTTCCTTCCCTTCGTTCTTTACTCCCTCCTCCCCCCTCCCTCTTTATCTTCTCCTTCTTCCTCCTGCTTCTCCTCCTCCTCTCCTTCACAGGGAGGTGCCTCAAGAGAACTGCAGGCAAGTCCAGCTAGCTGTAAATGCACAGGACTGAGCATGGCCCCTTTGCTGAGAGAAAGAACTGCCTTGGCGATCATGGCCATCACTTGGCAGAGGAGACCTGACCCAGCTTCTGATGGAGATGGTGACATGGATGGTGCTGAGTGTTGGATCAGGCAGCAGTGAGACGAGGAGATGAGTTTCAGAGTGCATCCTCCTAGATGAGTCAGCCTGTGCTCAGCCAAGAGCAGGCTGAGAGTCCAGGAGAGTCCTGTGTGGTGTGGAGAGCGTCAGCCTCCGATGAACCTCAGGTGTCCAGAGTGAGCCACCCACTGATATTCCAGCGCTGAGACCCCAGCTCCAGCCTCTGTTGTACCTTGGACATTCAGAATGAGCCACCCCACTTTTGATGTCCCAGATTTGAGTCTCAGTTCCAGCCTCTGATGAAGTTCAGATGTCCAGAGAGACCTCTTGATGTTCTAGAGCCAGGACTCCAGATCCAGCCTGACGAAGCTCACATGTCCAGAAAGAGAGACTTCCTTGATGTTCTAGAGCCAGGACTCCAGATCCAGCATCCAGTGATGCTTCAGATGTCCAGAAAGAGGGACCTCTTGATGTTCTAGAGCCAGGACTCCAGATCCAGTGTCCAGTGATGCTTCAGATGTCCAGAAAGAGGGACCTCTTGATGTTCTAGAGCCAGGACTCCAGATCCAGCCTCCAATGAAGCTCAGATGTCCAGAAAGAGGGACCTCTTGATGTTCTAGAGCTAGGACTCCAGATCCAGTGTCCAGTGATGCTTCAGATGTCCAGAAAGAGGGATTACATTGATGTTTTTGAGCCAGGACTCCAGCTCCAGCCTCAGATAAAGCTCAGATGTTCAGAATGACAAACCTCCTTGATGTTCTTGAGCCAAGACCCAGCTGTGGCACTTAATGAAGCTCAGGCGTCCAGAAACAGGTGCCTCTGATGTTCTAAAGCCAGGATTTCAACTCTGTCATTTGATGAAGATCAAGTATACAGGAGGAGAGACCTCCTTGATGTTCTAAATCCAGGACTTCAGCTCTAGCTTTCGATGAAGTGCAGATGTCCAGAAAGAGGGACTGCTTTGATCTTCTATGGCTGGGACCCAGCTCCAGCATCTGACAAAGCCCAGATTTCCAGAAAGAGGGTCCTCCTTGATGTTCCAGAGCTGAGGGGCCTCCTTGATGTTGTAAAGCCAGGACTTTAGCTCTAGCTTCATTGAGAGCTTCATAGATGCCCAGAAAGAGGGACCTCCTTGATGTTCTAGGGCTGGGACCCAGCTCCAACCTCTGACAAAGCTGAACTGTCCGAAAAGAAGAATTTCCTTGATGTTCTAGAGCCTGGACTCTAGCCCCAGCCTCTAGTGAAGCTCAGATGTCCAGAAAGAAGGACTTTCTTTGACATTCCAGAACCAGAACACCAGCTCTGGCCTCTGATGAAGCGCCGATGTTCAGAAAGGGGGGACTTCCTTTATGTTCCAGCTCCAACCTCTCACAAAGCCCAGATGTCCAGAAGGAGGGACCTCCTTGATGTTCTAGAGCTGGAACCCAGATTCAGCCTCTGAGGAAGCTCAGGTGTCTAGAACTGCCGAGAAAGCCTCAAGGTTTGCGGGCTTCCCTGGGCAGGGACAGGTGTGGCCAAGGTTTGACTTGAGACTGCAGAGGTTAGAGACACTCTGCTGATGTGCAAGGGTGGCCTGCAGCATGTCTCAATAGTGACACTAGCATAAAGGTGGGTCCCACTTGCAGAAGGAGAGATGTGGAGAGGGGACTCCTTGTAGGAGGAAGAATATTAGGAAGAACGTGGCAGCAGAAATCACAGATTGTGGATGGGGAGCCTTCGATGAAGCCTGCCTGAGAGCATTAACACTGCAGCAAGGTGCCATTGCGTGCATTTGAGTTTTGCTGGACTCATGGCTGGCCACACACCCGCCTCGACCCACAGGGCTGCCAAATTGGCTGGACCCTGGAATGTAACCCAAGCCAGTTCCTGCGGCTTAGCTCCTCTCCCAGTGGAAGGTGCTAAACCCCCACTCGCCAGCCCAGTGTGAAGCTGCAGCCTCGGTGCGAGTCAGATCTGGCTGCCTCCTCCTAGCAACGGAAGTTCGTCTAGGTTAGCACTGGGACGGGGCCAGACTATCGCAGTGGGTGTGAAGACAGCCTGAACGGCAAAGGAGGCCCACAAATAGGTGGGGACATGGATGCTACCGTCTCAGAGGAAGCCGCGTTTGGGGCTGGAGCCCTGCCCGGACCACCTTGACTCTACCACTTGTCCTCCAGGAGCTCCACTGACACCAGACTGTCCATTAGGCTGGAGATAGACGGCGAGTAAAGAAATAGGCCAGGAATACTGACTCACTCGGAAACCATAAGAGCATCACAGGTAGATAGAGTCCAAGCGATGAAAAATGTAGACATGGGGAGGAGAGTGCTGAGTGTTATTCTGGGTGTGTGAACCCTGGAATATCCAGGTTGGGAGAGAATGTGAGCTCATCGGTGTTGCCATTCAGATACAGCTATGAGAACGGAACGTGCAAAGTAACTGACTTCATTCAGCTGAAGTCTGGAGGCAAAGGGAGCAGCTAGCAAGAATTCTTGAAAACACGTCCTAATGATGCCACATCATTCTGGTGGTATTTCCTAGAAATTCATTAGAACTTGGAATGATGCAAACAAGAACTTCTTTTATGAGTAAATGGAACTCGAGATTTGGGATTGAATGAAGGAGAAATGTCATCTTAGAGGACTGCCCCGCCCCTCATTTGGCCACGTTATTTTAGGAAATTTCCAAGAACAAGTGATTATTAGAATCACTCATTGCTGATTTCCTAGAAGTCCCCACAACAGATTCTGAAGCCAGATGCAAAATGGGTGGGGCCAGCTTGTGAGGCTTGTGAAACCGACTCTATAAAGTCATTGGCCTCAGAGAGAAAGACTCAGAAGTAGAGCTGCATTAGGGAAAATGAGGACAGAATGGAAGGTCTAGGTGGTCAGGAGAAGGCTGGCCTTGAGATGGCTCTGGGCCCTCCCTGGCCGGCAGCCACAGTGTATCTGAGACTGACTCCTCAGAGCCTGTCCGCAAGCACCCACTTTGTCCTGCTCCTGCCCATCAGAGGGATGTTCTCGGGCTTCTGTGTTGCTCATCTGGCCTCCTTGGGCCACGGATGCAGAGCCAGGCCGTGGGCTCTGGGTGACTGTCCCTGAGGTATGGTGAGCTTCCTGAGTGGTGGCCACTTGGCAAAGTGGATCCATGGTAGGGAAGTGGACGATTACTGGGGGAAGGGAAATCATGACTTTTTTTCCTTCCCAGGAGGGCCTGAATGGGGCCCCCAATTTCCCTGATGCTCCCCAGAACAGCTTGTAGAGGAATCAGGGAGTGGAGATGCCTTGGGCTGCAATTTTCTTTCAGATGACTGTAATTTTCCCCTCTTATCTTCACCGGTGGCTGCTGTGGGACAGGGGCAGGAGGGCGGCCTGAAAGCTTTTCCTCAAGCCCCCCTTGAGTGCAGGGCTGTTCTCACATGCCCACCAGCCAGCGGGAGGCTGTGCTTCTAATTGTGACCCCTACTTCTCAGAAGACACTGGACTCCACACCCAACCATGCTGTGCAGCATTTTGTGTGACTGAATGGAAATCCAACCTGGCCCTGAGGCCCTCCAGCGAAGCCAGTCCGAATTGCACCAGATGCCCTCCACAGAGGCTGGGCTCATGAACGGTCTGGGTGGGTGGAGGTGGGTTGAGAGGACAGGGTGGGCAAGGCAGGGGAGGGCAGGATGGTGAGCAGCTGGTCCAGAGCATCCTGCCAAATTCAATCCAGATGTTACTGGATTAATTAGCAAGGTAGGGGGAGCCCCGCGCCAACCCCATGGAGACATAGATGAGGCCGAGGAGAGAGCTGTGGCTTCTGAGCAGAGCGAGCACCTCGGACCCCAAATTGCCTTGGGGGGGTGGGTTTTTGGTGTCAGCTTAGTTCAGCTCAGCGGGCTTTTATAGAGCACCCACTGTGTGCTGGCTCACTGGGTCGATGGTGCCATGGGGTAGATGAGCAGCAGGGCAGATGCACAGGGTTGGGTGCAGACAGCGCTCCATGGTGGGTGTGGTGGACTGAAGGCTGGGCTTGCAGGGCGTGGGCTGGGGTGGGAGCTGGCAGGCTGTTTTGGAGCATTACCTCTATACCTGCACTTTACAAAGCACTTTATGTTTGCCTGGTGTTGGCTGATGGTGGAAGAAGTGAGTGGAGATGCCTGTCTGCGGTCTGGGTGCTGGTTAGTACCCCATGTCAGAGCACAGACCCTGGGCTCAGGGCTGGCAGAGGCTGCTCTAGGGGTTCTCCAGTGTCTATAGGGGCACGGGGTGTCCCTTCCTGGGACCAGGAGGGGCTCTTCCTGAGATGCTGTGGCTGGTGGTCTTTGTCCCCCAGAATCACAGGGCCATATGCTAGGAGGAAAGACCCAGTAAACCCCAGACCTGACCTCCTGGGACCTGGGGTTCATTACCCAGGTGGGGACTTGCCTCTCCTGCCCTCCACTTAGAGCCGGCTGTGACCCTCTAAGGGGACAGGCCTTAGCCAGAAGCCACCACACAGCCTGGTGCTCCCGTAAAAGTGCTGCCTCTGGAGGGTTTCTGCAACTTGGGGCTCCTGGGAGGGGAGCTAGTGTCCACCATTCACCCCGCTCCTGTAGAGTCCCCAGCACTAGGTGGGCACCCTCTCATGAGGGGTGGATGGGCTCCTATGCCATTAGCCCTGGGTTAGGCTCAGATGTCTATGCTGGGCTCCTGTCCTGGGAGGGCTCCGAGCACAGGGACCCTGGCCTGGGGGAAGGTAGCTGTGTGCCTCTGTGAGCCTGTGTGTGCCTCTGTGAGCCTGTGAGTGCCCTTGTGCACCTGCGAGTGTGTGAGCATGCCTGGTGTGCATGTGTGTGGGCACTTGTGCCTGTGACTGTGCATGCGTGTGCAAATCTGTGCTTGTGTGTGTGTGTGCATGCGTGGGAGACAGATGGTGGAGAGCGCCTGGGAGTGAGCCACAGAGTGGATCTGTCCCCAAGTGTAGAACACCACATCCACATCCCGCCCCCAGACCTGCTTCACGGAGTCACCCATGCCCATATGCCCTGTGGCTTTGCCCACCAGCCCGTCTGTGTATCCTGGTCTGCCTCAGTGGACAGAAGAGTGAGAGTCTTGGCCTTCAAACCCCTGCTTTTCTCCATGTTCCCCACTACCTCTTCTTGGCAAAGCAGTTGGCGTGAGACCTAAGGCCAAGGGTGGGGGTGCTGTGCTCTCATGAGCTGCAGACACCATTCTCTCACCAGCTCTCCCTCCTGTGTCCCGGAGTGGACCCCCCTGCCCAGTGCCCATCCCTTAACCCCTATTCCCTTGTCTGCGGTTCTGACCATCCTCCCACCCCCACCCCCCAGTCTCCAGCTTCCAAGGCAATCTTCCAAGACAATGGGTTGAGCAAGGGGCAGGCTGGGTCCTCTGTCCAGCCCCCCAGCTCCCCCAGTTCCCCCAGCTCGCCCAGCTGCTGCCTGTGGCATATGCTGCTCTGTGGCGCTGGCTGGGGAACCTCAGGACCAGATGGGACCTCCCCGGCCTCGGCTGCTGCATCACACTCTGGACAGGGCCTTGGGCCCGGACGACACCTGTGCCCGCCGTGCACTCTGGCCAGATGCTGCACCCTCCACCCGGCCTCCAGGTGAGTTATTTCTGTGCTCAGCATCCAGGGGATGCATCGACTGAGGTTCTGAATCCAGAGGAGAAATGTTTGCCTTTGCACTGCACATGGACGCACTGATTTGAATTGAAGGGTGCCAAAAATGACATCAGGCTTTCTCTGAAAAAGCCTGTTTTGCTCCATTGGCTTGCCAGTGAGGTTCAGCATGGACAAATCAAAATGAGGTGATTCTGTACCTCTAAGGTTTTGATGAATGCTACACATGTAGCATTTGTCATGTGTATATGCTATGATGTGCCAGAGGCCACCTCATGGCAACTTTTTAAACTTCCTATTAAGTTTTATGGCCCATTTAAAAATGGGTTGTGGGAGGGGGAGATCATGGCTTTGGGAAATTACTTCATGGGGTCTGCAAGCAAAAACGTCTGCTGCCCTCTGTTTCCAGGGCATGCCCCGCTCCTCACTAGCAGGGCTGCCGGGCCAGGGGTTGTTCTCCGAGCATCACACATGGTCAGTTTTCTGTTCCTGCCAGCGCACGGAGTGGGTGGTGGGGTGCGGAGCTAAATGCTGTGTAGACTGTAAACGCTCCTGCTTCATGTCCCACCTTGAATCTCAGAGGTTTCCAGGCCCAGCTCTTGGCCCCTGGCTTCCTCCTCTCCTCTTCTTTGGGGGATCCATCTCACGCATGTCTGTTACCATGGACTCCATCATGGCTCCCTTTACCTCCATCTGGCCTCTGTCATTCTGGGCTCAGCATCTCATCTCTGGCCATCCCAGCCTCCATCACCTGCCTCACCTCCATCATCCTCGCTTCGGCGCTCATTCTGGCCTCCAGGGCTTTGTACATGGTAGGCTTTCATTCATTCGTTTGCACATTCGGTGAAGGTCTACTGTGTGCCAGGCCCTGTGCCAGGCATCGTGTAGATGGACGTTGCCCTTGTGAGTGCACACCTCGGGGAACGCACGCCAGGTGGTGGAAGGCGAGAGAGCCCTGGCCAGGGCTGTGGGTGCAGAGGAGGGTCAGCTGATCTCCAGAGGGGTGGGGTCAGGTGGGCTGGTGGGAGGGGGTGGAGGTGTGGGCTCAGCTGAGGCCCTGCTGAGTGGATCCTGGAGGGAGAGGTTGCCTGTCCCCTCTGTATTCCCCATGGGTCACCCGCATCTCGGTAATGGCTCCAGGAGTTCAGGGGACCGTAGATTGCTCCCAAGGTCCTCACTCCCAAGTTCTTGGCAAGATTCTTGTGTGCCAGGAGCCTTGCTACCTGACTGCCCCGGGTCTGAGGGTCAGCCTCATGCTGCCCACGCTGGTGGGAGTCATTGGATTGTTAACAATGTGCATTTTCACTCTAAAATGATGGTGATTGAGGATGGGAATTGTGTTGTCTGTTAATGTTTTCTTTTTTTTTGTGACGTGTTGGTTGTGGAATGTGGATTTTGAAAGTGTTTAAATGTTGGAAAGCGAGCCTGGGGCCCTCTGGTGCGTAGGAAGACCCTGTGATGCCCCGGGGAGAAGGGATGTGGACTGCCAGGGAGAAACAGTGGACACTGAGGTCCTCAGGCCACCCCCATTTAACGACTGGAGCACACTCAGGATTCGGGGACCTCGGTGGTCTTCAGAGATGTCCCGTGTTTGCTAAGGAAACGCTGCTTCTGCTGGATGAACTTCTGAAAATGTTTAGGATTGTTTAGCTGCATGTTTTATTTCATTCAGAATTAGAACTGGTGGCGTGTAGATATGCTTCTGGGTCTAGGGAGATGAGGCAGGCGCCCGGGGTCTCCACCTTCAGCTCAGGACACCCATAATATCCCTGGCAGGGGCTTGCCTCATTAGATGTTCACAAGGCTGAAAAGTGTCCCAGCCTCAAGTGTCACATGGAGCCTCTAACACAGGCATTGCCAGGAGTACCTCCTCCCCCGTCACTCTGACCCCGCCCCACACAGACATGTCACACGAGCCTCCTCCCTGACTCATGTGTCACATGAGGCACACCCCCACCACATGTCAATTCCAGTCCTGACTACTCAGGGGTCACTTGGAGCCTATTGCCCCCCATAGTGTACTCCCTGAGCCCTCCCCAATCCATGTGACACACTAACGAAACTTCTGTGTCCCACTCCGTTCCATCTGCACTCGTGTGTCACGCTGAGTCACTGCTACATCAGATGTCACAGAGAGGTCCTATTGCCACCGTCCAGTAATCCTGAGAATGTCCTCTCTCCACTTTGTCCCCTGGACCCCTCTTTGACTCAGATTCCTCCTTGGCACCTCATCCACCCGTGTGTCCCAGTGAGATGCTCCTCCTTCACCCAGGGCTACTCCTCAGCTCCTCATCCACCCGTGTGTCCATGGAGACCTTTTACTCCACATGGGGTTCATCCTCAGCTCTTCCTCCCACCATGTGTCCCATAGAGCCCGTCCTCCTTCTCCTCCCATTATCATTCTCAGACCCTCCTCCCTCCCATGTGTCCCATGGAGCCCCTCCTCCTCCTCTTCCCATGTATCATCCTCAGACCCTCCTCCCTCCCATGTGTCCCATGGAGCTCCTCCTCCTCCTGCCATGTATCAGACCCTCCTCCCTCCCATATGTCCCATGGAGCTCCTCCTCCTCCTGCCATGTATGAGACCCTCCTCCCTCCCATGTGTCCCATGGAGCTCCTCCTCCTTCTCCTCCTGTGTGTCATCCTCAGACCCTCCTCCCTCCCATGTGTCCCATGGAGCCCCTCCTCCTTCTCATCCCATGTATCATCCTCGGACCCTCCTCCCTCCCATGTGTCCCATGGAGCCCGTCCTCCTTCTCCTCCCATGTATCATCCTCGGACCCTCCTCCCTCCCATGTGTCCCATGGAGCTCCTCCTCCTTCTCCTCCCGTGTATCATCCTAGGACCCTCCTCCCTCCCATGTGTCCCATGGAGCCCCTGCTCCTTCTCCCATGTATCATCCTCAGACCCTCCTCCCTCCCATGTGTCCCATGGAGCTCCTCCTCCTTCTCCTCCCATGTATCATCCTCAGACCCTCCTCCCTCCCATCTGTCCCATGGAGCCCCTCCTCCTTCTCCACCCATGTATCGTCCTCAGACCCTCCTCCCTGCCATGTGTCCCATGGAGCCCCTCCTCCTCCCTTGTGTGATCCTCAATACCTCTTTCCTCCCATGTGTCCTACGGAGCCTCTCCTCCTCCCCTGTGTCATCCTCAGACTCCTCTACTCATGTGTCATACCAACTCCTTTCTCCACTCATGTCACATGGAGTTCCTCCCACACCCATGTGTCATACCAACCTTCTCCACCTGTGTCACACAAGCCCCTTTATATATCCATGTGTCACATGGAGCTCCTCCCCAATCCATGTGTCACACCAACCGCCTCTTACACCTATGTGTCACTTGAGTCACATGGAGCTCCTACGCCACCCATGTGTCACACCATCTCCCTCCTCCACCATGCAGCTCCTCCCCCACCCATGTCACACCAACCCCCTCCTCCACCCATGTGTCACACCAGCCCCCTCTCTATTCATGTGTCACATGGAGCTCCTCCCCAATCATTGTGTCGTACTAACCCCCTCTTCCACCCATGTGTGACGCCAATCCCTTCCTCTACCCATGGGTCACACCAACCCCCTCCTTCACCCATGTGTCACACCAACACCCTCCTCGACCCGTGTGCCACACTAACACCCTCCTTGACCCGTGTGTCACACTAACACCCTCCTCGACCCGTGTACTACACCAACCCCCTCCTCCACCCACGGGTCTCACCAACCCCCTGCTCTACCCATGTGTCACAGTGACGCCCTCCTTCACCCATGGGTCACACCAACACACTCCTCAATCCGTGTGCCACACCAACCCCCTACTCCACCCATGTGTCACACCAACCCCCTCCTCCACCCATGTGTCACACCAACCCCCTCCTCCACCCATGTGTCACACCAACCCCTTCCTCTACCCATGTGTCATACCAGCCCCCTACTCCATCCATGGGTCACACCAACCCCCTCCTTCACCCATAGGTCATATCAACCCCCTCCTCCACCCATGTGTCACACCAACCCCCTCCTCCATCCCATGTGTCACACCAAACCTCTCCTCCACCATGAAGCTCCTCCCCAACCCATAGGTCACACCAAAACCCTCCCCCACCCATGTGTCACACCATTCCCCTCCTTCAACCATGTGTCACACCAACACCCTCCTCCACCCATGGGTCACATTAAGCCCCTCCTTCACCCATGTGTGATGCCAACCCCCTCCATCAACCATGTGCCACACTAACCCCCTCTTCCACCATGGAGCTCCTCCCCATCCATGTGTCACACCAACCCCCTCCTCCACGCATGGGTCACACCAACCCCTCCTCCACCCATGGGTCACACCAACTCCCTCCTCCACACATGTGTCACACCAACCCCCTCCTCCACCCATGGGTCACACCAACCCCCTCCTCCACCCATGTGTCACACCAACCCCTCCTCCACCTATGTGTCACACCAACCCCTCCTCCACCCATGTGTCACACCAACCCCCTCCTCCACACATGTGTCACACTAACCCCTCCTCNCCCCTCCTCCACCTATGTGTCACACCAACCCCTCCTCCACCCATGTGTCACACCAACCCCCTCCTCCACACATGTGTCACACTAACCCCTCCTCTACCCATGGGTCACACCAATCCCCTATCCACCCATGTGTCACACCAACAACCCCTCCTCCACCCATGGGTCACACCAACCCCCTCCTCCACACATGTGTCACAC
>NW_016107367.1:2519342-2539123 GCF_001604975.1 Cebus imitator | reverse complement strand
CCACCCATGTGTCACACCAACCCCTCCTCCACCCATGGGTCACACCAACCTCCTCCTCCACACATGTGTCACACCAACCCCTCCTCCACCTATGTGTCACACCAACCCCCTCCACCCATATATCATGCCAACTGCCTCCTTCACCCATGTGTCATGCCAACCCCCTCCATCAACCATGTGTCACACTAGCCCCCTCCTCCACCATGGAGCTCCTTCCCCACCCATGTGTCACACCAACCCCCTCCTCCACCATGGATGTCCTCTCAATCCATGTGTCACACCAACCCCCTTCTCCACCCATGTTTCACACCAACTCCATCCTCCACCCATGTGTCACACCAACCCCCTCCTCCACCCATGTGTCACACCAACCCCCTCCTCCACCCATGTTTCACACCAACTCCGTCCTCCACCCATGTGTCACACCAATCCCCTCCTCTACCCATGTGTCACACCAACCCCTCCTCCACCCATGTGTCACACCAACCCCCTCCTCCACCCATGTGTCACACCAACCCCTCCTCCACCCATGTGTCACACCAACCCCCTCCTCCACCCATGTGTCACACCAACCCCCCCTCCACCCATGGGTCATAACAACCCCTACTCTACCCATGGGTCACACCAACCCCCTCCTCCACACATGTGTCACACGAACCCCGTCCACCACCCATGTGTCACACCAACACCTTCCTCCACCCATGTGTCACCCTTCTCCACCCATGTGTCACACCAACACCCTCCTCTACCCGTGTCACACCAACCCCCTTTGGAGGAGGAGTTGGTGTGACACATGGGTGGAGAAGGGTGTTAGTGTGACAAATGGGTGGAGGAGGGGATTGGTGTGACACATGTGGAGGAGGGGGTTGGTGAGATCCATGACACATGTGTGGAGGAGGGGTTGGTGTGACACATGTGTGGAGGAGGATGTTGGAGTGACACACGGGTGGAGGAGGGGATTGGTGTGACACGTGTGGAGGAGGGGGTTGATGTGACCCATGGGTGGGGGAGGAGGTCCAGGGTGGAGGAGAGGGTTAGTGTGACCCATGGGTAGGGGAGGAGCTCCATGGTGGAGGAGGGGGTTGGTTTGACCCTTTGGTTGGGGAGGAGCTTCATGGTAGAGGAGGGGGTTGGTGTGACCCTTGGGTGGGGGAGGAGCTCCAGAGTGGAGGAGGGGGTTGGTGTGACCCATGGGTGGGGGAGGAGCTCCATGGTGGAGGAGGGGGTTGGTGTGACACATGGGTGGAGGAGAAGGTTGGTGTCACAGGGTCTCCTGCATCCATGTGTCTGTCCACCTGAGTCCTCCTCCACTCGTGTGTCACTCAGAGCCTCTTTCCACCTCCATACCCTCTCCACCGTTACTTCTTAATCTTTAATCTCATATCCTAAATGTTTGCCTCTGTGTGCTCTTTCAGAGAATTTTATGTATCAGGTCATTTATTCGTAGATATTTTTGACCACCTACCACATGCCTGGCTGTGTGTCCATGTGAATGTGTGTTGGGCGTGGAAGGCTGGGGAGTGTGGGGTGAGGCAGGCCGCATGGTGGTTGAGAAAGACGTCCAGGTACAAAGGAAGGTGTTAAGGGGTACGACAACTTTATTGAGATGTAATCCACATACACACAATCTACCCATTAAAGCTCACAGCGAACTGTGTTATTCACAGATACCTGCGACTATCGCCATATCAATTTAAGAACATTTCCATCACCCCTGAAAGAACTCCAGTGCCTTCAGCTGTTACTCACCCCACATGCATCCCCCCGCAGCCCTCAGCAACCAAAAGTCGACTTTCTGTGTCTGGCAAATTCTTTAAGTGCCTCTGGACGTCATGAGTCCTCACTGGGTCCCAGAGGCGCCTGCTGCAACCCATTTCACAGATGTAGAAGGCAAGGCTGGAGAAGTACCGGGGAGTATATGTAGCAGATGGGTGGGGTGGAGCCCCGACGTTCACTCACAGGCCTGCCTCCCTCCTTTACCACCCCACCCTCTGGCCTCTGGCCTGGACCTACAGTCACCTGGGGGCTCTGTGGGGCTAAGGGAGGCCCAGGCCCCGGCCAGAGGAGGCAGGTAGGGCGAGGCTGGGCAGGGTAGGCAGGTGCCCCAGTACCGCAGGAGCCCGGTGGGTGGCGTGGCTTGGGCTGGCTGTCCCTTGCTGTCACTGCTTTAACCGCTAGCAGCAGGTGTCCCCTCTGCCACCCTGGAGTTTGCGCTGCGCTTCCGGGAGGAGGGTTGCGGCCGTAGTCAGTAGTTGGGGGGTGGGAACGGCTTCATACAGGAGTTGATGCACAGTTATCCAGCTCCTATATGATGCCTTTCTTCATCCCTTCAACCACGCGCAGCCCCGGACCCTCCTCTGCACCCTGGGCTGCATGGGGACGTGTCCTCCGGCCCGCCGCTGTCCTGCCAGCCTCTTCCCGGCATGTTCCTTGGGCTCTTCTCTCTCTCTTCCGTAGCTCTCTGAGTTCCTGGAGGGGAGGGCCTGGGGCTGGGCCATCTCTTAGGCCCCCCGCTTGGCCGGGACCTATGCCCCTGGTGACACACCCCCCTGGGCTGATTTCGAAGCCAAGGGCAGATGGGCCAGAGGGGGTTGGGTAGTCCTGGGGCTTCTACTGAAGGGCGAGGGCTGTGCTCCCACGGGGAGCCCTCCCAAGGGACCCGGCCCACAGGATGGACGGGAGGACATTGGAGAGATGGTGCCCCTTTGTGCCCAGGGCGGAGGGGGCAGGGCTTTGGCAGAGCAGGGCTGGCTCCTTCTGTGCCCCAAGAGGAGGGTCTCCTCGAGGGGTCTCTGCCTCTACCCAGGACTCTTTCATGACCAGGAGGCTGAGGCCCCTTACAGGCGGCTTCTTACTCTCTCCTTAGACCTGCTGGGAGACACTTCCCTTCTCCCCAAGGGTTCCTAACTCTGGATCCCCAGAAGCTTTTAGCTGGGCCCTCTTCTTCCCCTGTGCCCACCCTGCCCAGGCTGGATGCCCGAGGGCACCCAACGGCAACATGAGCAGTGGGCATGGCGGTGGACCCCCGGTTCTTAGACCTCTGTCTTCTGCCTCCCCAACTAACTCAGGTCCCGTGCATGGCAGAGGTGACCTGCATCATGCCCTGTGGTACTGGCATTAACCCCAGTAACAAGCCATGACAGCCAGCCTAGGCACAAGCGTCGGGCAGCCAGACGGCGGGTGTGGGGAGAGAGGCCTTGCGACAGCCGAGGACAGGAGGGTGCCGGAAGGGGCACTGTCTCCCGGCCCTTCCTATGCACCTCCCGCCTCCCCTTCCTTGCCCTCCTCCCCCATGCACCCCCTCTCTTCCTGGTCTACCCCTCAGCTTCTGTGGTGTTGGGATGGGTATGCTTGTCTTTATTGATCTCAGGCAGGTGCACAGGGGTCCGGATGAGGCTTTCTGTTTGGGTCTGAGGTCAGTGCCGATGGGCTTGGGGTGTGACAAGGGTCTTGGCCCAGCAACAGGGTTCTGGGAGGGTGGGTGGAGCTTAGGGGTGGGGGTGATGGCTTCTATCTGTTGTCTTTCTCCTTTTCACTTTGGGAGCAACTGGGGTCACCAGGTGGGCAGGAGGGGACCTCACGTCTCTGCTCTGGGCAGATGGTTAAGAGCTGGCCGAGCTCCAAGCCCAGGGCCCTGAGTCTGAAGGCCTAACCTGACCTGGGGCCACCCGCAGCGGGATGAGCGAGTCCCAGCCTGAGTGGTGAGTAGCCCTCAGCTGCCTGGGTGGTGTACTGTTGAATGTTCCTGAAGCTGGCACTGGGTGCACCAGCCCTGGAGGCTGGCACGCTGGGGATCTCATGAGGGTGGGCTGGGCCGGGAAGGGGAGTTGATGGACAGGGACTCAGCAGGGTGGAGCCCAGTTTCCTCCATCCCACACCAGCCACCTGGGCGTGGGCAGAGGAGGTGGGAGCTGGGTGCGTTTGGTTGCGGCCCGCCAGGGCCTGTGGGCCTGTGTGCCAGTGTACACACCAGGCTAGGCAGTCTGCTATTCCGAGGCTAGTTTTCACCTTTTTTTGTGGTGGCCATGCTGTCATAAACTAGCAAGTCATTTAACATTAACCTTCCTTTTTCTTTTCTCAGGAGAAAGAAGGTTTGTATTATTTTTCTTTCGAATCTTTTATTTTCATAGGATTTGTGGGAACGGTTGCTGTTTGGTTACGTGAGTAAGTTCTTTAGCGGTGATTTGTGAGACTTCAGTGCAGCGCACGCAGTACCCAGTTTGTAGTCTTTTATCCTCACCCCCCTCCCCAGCCTTTCCCCCGAGTCCCCAGAATCCATTCTATCATTTCATCTGTAGTTCTCCCCTGGGCCTGGGGACTGCCCCTCTTCTCTGTAAACTAAGCCCGCTCTGGCTGCAGTGGGCGGGAGAGCCAGTGAGGCCAGTTCATCGCTGTCTGCTGGTGTGGGGGGCCAGGGCCACTCTAGTGCTGGGAGCCCCCTAGTCAATATGTGTGCGTGCATGTGCATGCATGCGTGTTAACTGTAGAGAAGTACGCCCACCTTAGTGCGTGTCTGGATTCCCCGCTGTAGGGCAGGGGTGATGGTTGCTGGTCAATTCTCTGTTTGGCCTTACCCTGCAAGGTGGTCTCGTTCACCCCTTCACCTTTGATGGCCCAGCAGGAAAGGAAGGTCCTGGCTGCAGGTACACAGGGGTTGCCAATCCACCCCACATTCACTCGGGGAGCCCCTGCCAAGCAGGGATAGAAGTTCGCCCTTGAAGATCAGCCTCTGGGACCCCCTAGGAGTGGCCTCCAGGTGACCTGATCTGGGGACCCTCTATTTTGACCCCTGGCTCTAGCCCAATGTAGTTTACTTTGAGGGACTTGGGAGCCCCAAGAGGAATGTCATCTGGGAACAGTGGGGGCTGTAGGAAGCAGCGGCCCTTGGAGACTGGGTTTGGTTATTCTGGAAATGGCCCTACCTGTCACTACATTCTCCATATGATGATGGGAAAACAGGCTGGAAGATGGACCGCCACTACCTGAGGTCACCCAGGAAGTCAAGGTTGGGGCCTTCCAGGCCAGCTCACTAAGGGGCGTCTGCACCTCCTGCAGCCGAGTCCCAGGCCTTGACCGATGGCATCCTATCTTAGGCTGCCGTCAGAGGCAGAGTGCTAGGGGACAGATGAGCAGGCATGGTGCCCTTGAGCTCCTGGAGCTGCTGTGGTGTTCATCCCGTCAGTCTTGTGACTGGAGGCAGAGTGGGTGAAGTAGTCCAAGTGAGAGGGCAAAGACCAGCCGCCAGGAAGGGGCCTCCATCCTGGCTCTGTCCTCAGCGCCTCTGGAGCCCATTCTGGGCCTTGATTTCTCCAAGTTTATCCTGGGAAAGTGACAAAAGAAGTCTGTGGATAGGGCTGGGAGCGCTGAGTGCCAGCTGTGCCCAGCACTATATTCCTAACTCTGAATCCTCACGGCAGCCTTAATGGGTTGGAGTGACAGATGAGGAAACTGAGGCTGGGAGAGCCCTTTCTGCAGCCAGCCAGTGGAGGTAGAGAGAGGCCCAGAGGTGTAGCCCCTGCCTTTGAACCTGGGGATCCTGACCATGATCTTCTGGTGCTGCTATCAGGGGTAGATTCTTCAGACAGGTGGACGGTGGTTGACAGCTAGGCATCCCTAGGGATCCATGAAGGTATCGGGAGCCAGTGTGGGGCTGGGGAGTGCAGGGAAGGAACAAGGCCAAGCTTGCAGTGCCACCCTGGGCTCCCTTGGGGTGTGTCCTTGGGCAGGGGCTCCTGCTGTGTGCCCAGTGGGTCCTGGTGGGGTAGGAGCGTGCTGCCTAGGGACTGCCATGCTCCCGTGCCTCCTCTCGGGGACGGAGTAGGGTCCCTTCCATGTGGGAGTTGAGAACTCTGGGGCCAGGTGGAAATGGCTTCCCTAGGGGATGGGGCTGCTCTGACGCAGGCGAGCTGGGCCCCTGCAGTGGGGCGGGGTGCACTGGGAGGTTGGAGGCCACTCGTGGGTAGGTGTGACCCATGGCCAGGAAGAGGGGTCAGCGTGTGCTGGCCTGTAGAGCGGGAGCCCAGAGTGGGTGAGTATCACCTACCCTGCCTCCCCAACTCCCTGTGGGACCCCTGGAACCCCCTGCCCAGGGCAGTGCACCCTTACTCTCACAGCCGCCATTTTGCCACTTTGGGGACAGCATGACCCTTTGGAATGGGACCCTTTCCCTCTCGGGGGGAGGGGTCAGGGACTGCTTGGGACCAGGGCTTGGGGGCCCTGCAATGTGGGGCTCAGACCACACCTCATTTCTCATATGGCAAGGAGGCCAAGGCCAGAGGCAGGATTTGGGTTTTGGGGGTTCCTTTTCTGGAACCCTAAGGAGAGGCAGCTCCCACTCTCCTGCCTCCCATTTCCCTGAGACACCTTTTTTGTCCACTCTTCTCTTTGAGATGAGCTTGTGGGGGGTGCGCATCCCTGGTGGCCTCAGTGAGGGTGGGTGCCCTCCCACAGCAAGAAGAAGTGCCCAGCATCCTGGGGGGGGTGACTTCAGGAAGGTGGGGGAGGCCTGCTGCCATGTGCCAGGCCCCCATGGGGCTGTTTCAGGGAAAGCCTTTCCCACTCCCACCCCTCCTGCCCAGCCCTCTTGCCCCCTCCTCCACCCCACCTGCCCCCTCGCTCCTCCCATGCCTGTCCCCTCCCCTGCCTGTCCACTCATCACCCCTACTTTTAGAACAAACTCCACAGTCCGACAGTCTTTTATTTTGCTTTATTTGAGGAGTGCAAAAAGATTAGGGGGTAAGAAAGTTCAGGGCGGGGAAGGATTTTCTCCCTGTGCAAAGCAGTGCCGCCAGAGCCTCTCTGTGACTCGGCAGGGTCCCCTGGGGGTCTGTGTGCTTTCTGGGACCCCCAACACCCCTGCACTGTCCAGTGTTCAATGTTGGGAGGGGAGGCGTCCCTTCGCTGCACAAGTCTGGTGAGTGGCACTGGTACATATCGGGAAGGGGAGGCGTCCCTTCACTGCACAAGTCTGGTGGGTGGCACTGGTACATATCGGGAAGGGGAGGCGCCCCTTCACTGCACAAGTCTGGTGAGTGGCACTCATACATCGGGAAGGGGAGGCGCCCCTTTGCTGCACAGGTCTGGTGAGTGGTGCTGGTACATCGGGATACCCCAAAGAGCGGCTTTGTCCAGGTAGGTCTAGAGCTCAGGGCCAGAGGAAGGCGGGGTCTAGAGAGCTGACGCGGTCGTGGTGGGGGCGGGCTTGCTTGCAGGGTGGGATGGGGGCGAGGGAGGCACTACATCGTCAGATATTGGGAGGTTGGGGATGGGGGTGAGGGGAGCAGGAGCGCAGCGGTGGAGGTAGAAGAAGTCAGTGGAGCACCAGAGGTCAGTGTCCCAACACGGCACAGGGTGGCCGTCACCAGGCCGGGTGGGGGCCCTGCACCTGCTTGCTTCGCTGTGCCTGCTGTACCTGCTTCTTCATCTGGCCGTGGGTCATGGGGTCACCTCCTGTTCGCCACTGCTTTCTCCCTCATGGATTTCACTCCCGGGCACGGGCCCGGGACCTGGAGAACTGAGTGTTGGCAGCCCAGGGCTGACGCCAGGCCTCTGAGGACTGACTAGTCTGTTGGCACAGTGGCATTGCTGGTTGATGAGTTGAAGTTGTTGCCCTTCACTAGCAGGTTCCTCTTGGGTCAGGAGCGGCAGGAAGGGAAGCGAAGCAGCCTGAGGCATGGGGAGGCCAGGGGGCTTCAGAAGGCATTGGGGCCAGAGAAATAGAGGGGACTCTGCTGGAGATGGGGGGGCGTCTTCAGTCGAGGTCAGCATCTTCATCCTCGTCAGGCAGCTCTTCCAGCCTGGCCTGCTCACTGGGCTGGCTCCCCCAGGCGGGGGCGGGCAGGGCCTGCCTGTAGATCAGGGTTAGGAACCGGCTCAGGGCCCTGGCGGCCTGCTCCCGGCTGAGCAGGTGCAGCTGGCCGTCCGCACTGCGGATGTGGAGCAGGCGGCTGCTGAGGAACTCCAGGACCTGGGGGTCCATGAGGTGGCGTGGGCGGAGCGGGTGGGCCGCGGCCACGTGGCTGGGCAAGGCCTCCTGCACGTCGTTGTCCTGCTTGTCCTGCGAGGTGTCTTGCAGGCCGTCATGCAGGCCACACTGACGGTAACGTTGCAGGTCGTCTTGCAGGGCTTCTCGCAAGACGACATCCTCATCGCCAACGACGTGCAGCTCCAGGTAGCGGTTCTCACGCAGGGCGGGGAGGCTGCCCTCCCGGGGGGTGACTCTCACACCGAAGAACTCACACAGCGTCAGCCAGAACCCAGGGGTGAACTGTAGGCCTCGGTGGGTCTGGGGCTGCAGTGCGTTTCGCTGCCAGCGGCCAGGGCCCAGGAATAGCTCAGCCAGCTCCTGTGCTGGGATGGTGTTTGCGCCTACGAGGGCGGGCATCTGGGTGAGCAGCTGGGTGATGGCCGTCGTGATGCCACTGCCCGCGACGAGGGAGGAGTCCAGGAAGAGTCGTAGGGAGCGCCGGGGCTGGGGCCGAGCCACCTGCATGGCGGGTGCTGGCAGCAGCGGGAGGCGCCGCCTCACCCGCAGTAGCACGAGGATGGACGCCAGGGCCAGGACGTTCTTCCAGTACAGGAGGCCTCGGAAGAACTGCAGAATGACGGCCCTGATCTGGGCCATGCTGAAGTGGGCGAGGAAGCTGTTGAGGAGCTGGTCGATAGGAATCACGGCCAGCAGCTCTTGCTGTAGGGCCCGTTCATTGGCCTCATCCTGGTCTTCATTCTCTTCTTCCCCGGATTCCGTTGACGGATCCATGGGGAACCCCCTCGAGGCCAGCAGCAGGGTCTGCCTGGCGGCCGTGCTCCTCCGGAAGGCTCTCCTCCACCGGAGGTTTCTCGAAGGTGGCAGGGCTCGGCCGCCATCTTGTTCTGGCAGCTCCACGACGTCAAAGTTGAAGTGGGAGAAGAAGAAGACCCAGTGGCCGGGGAGAAGTACGGTGAGCCTGTCATTATTCAGAGAGGCTAGATCCTCTGTGTTGAGAAGGATCATGATGGGCTCCTCGGTGTTCTCCAGGTAGCGACACCACACCATGAAGGCAGCCCGTATGGGAAGGATCTTCATCTCCATGTGCGAGTACTCGACCTCAATGGGGGAGATGCTGCGGGAGTAGAAAGCACAGCAGGCCCTCCTGCCGGTCTGCTCGTCAATTTGGATCAGGGAGGCGTACAGGCCCGTGCCGGTGACGCCGGTTTCCAAGTAGAATTGGTTCTGGGGCTTGGGGTGGTGGAGGAGGGGCGCCTTGCGGAAGGCCCTCTTGAGGCACTCGAAGGCCTCCTGCTCCTCGGCCCCCCAGTAGAACTGGTAGGAGCTCAGCAGCTGCCGCACCAGGGGCTCGGCGATGATGCTGAAGCGCTCCACGAAGTGCCGGTAGGGGAAGACGAATTCCATGAAGTTCCGCAGAGAGAGCCTGGAGCCAGGGGTAGGGTACCCTGTTATGATGGTCATGACGTTCTTGTTCAGTTTCACCCCTTTGGGGGTGACGACGAAGCCCAGGAATTCCACGGTTTGGCGGTGGAACTGGCTCTTGTCCAGGGAGCAGTAGACGTTGTGATGGCGGAAGCGGACCAGGACTTGGCGGACGTGGTGGAGGTGCTCCTCCTGGCTCATTGAGTAGATCAGGACTTCCTGGCCATAGGAAAGCACGAGGAAGCCTAGCATGTCCTTTAGGATGAAGTGAATGACGTTCTGAGGGATGATAGGGTCTGGGGAGAGTGCGAACGGCTGGTAGCTCTTCATCTCTTGAAGCTCCAAACCAAACGCTGCTTTCCACACATCTTCGGTGCCGTGCACATTCACGCTTTCCTCCACAATGGTCCCACGCAGCTCCAGTTTTGTGAACCACGTGGCTCCGTGTAACTGGTCAAACAGTTCCGGAATCATCTGTATGTAGTCCTGTCTGTCGGTCAGCATGTCCTGCAGGTCCCAGTATTCCTCCTGTAGCCTGGCTCTTTCTTGCATCCTGGCACTCACAGGTTCCCAAGGCGCGGTGGAGGGACATTCGTAAAAGGTCTCGCTGTGATCACTGTCTCCAGCCTGCTGAAGCTCAGAGGGCTCTGATTCAGAAAGATCATCGGATCCGTCTGAGCTTGGCTGGTCGGAAGTCTCATCATCTGCTTCCTTCGGGTTAAACACGTCGGCCAGGTCTGAGTATGGGTGTGGCAGTCCGGGTAGCAGGCTCATGCCGTGTCTCTCCAGGGCGATGCATGGCGGGGGTGGGCGGAAGCAGTTCTTCAGGCAGTAGGGAGAGTGGAAGGTGCAGCGGCCTTTGACCCAGTCGACCTCTGGGGCATGGACTCGGAGCCAGCGGATGCCTAGGACCACAGAGAAGTTTGGTGAAGGTACGATGTCAAATTCAATGGACTCCTGGTGGTTCTGGTGGATGCATACCAGGGGCTCCGTGTAGAGCCAGACCGGCTCGTTGCCAATCAGTGAGCCGTCCACGGAATGGATCGGCTGAGGGTAAGGCTTTTCATAGAGCTCCACGTAGTGCTCTTGGGCGAACTTCTCATCCATGAAGTTGCCGTCGGCTCCCGAATCCACCAGGGCCTGGACGGCGACGCTGTGGTAGGGGTTCACTCTCACCATGAGCAGCAGGAAGAGGTGGGCGCGGTTGATACCCGGATGGACTTCGCTGGGCAGCCAGCTGCTGACACTCCACCTCTCTGGAGCAGGTGAGTCGATCCAGGTCAGGTTCCGGGGCCGGGCCTCGGGGGGCAGCCTGAGCATGGCTCTTCTCTCCGCCAGCTTCTCTTCTATTTGCAGGATGAGCATAATCAGACTGTCTAGGGATTCCGGCTGAGGGACCCGGAATAGATAGTGCCTGATCTCCTCGTTGAGCCCCTGGCACAGGTGGGCCTGCAGGACTTCATCTGGCCAGCCCAAGATGGGTACCAGGCTCTGGAACTCATCAATGTACTCGGTGGCCGAGCGGCCGCCCTGCCTGATACTGAACATGGCCTCTTCTGCCACACGAAGTGCCTGGCGGTATTCAAACACCTCCGACATGGCCTCCAGGAAGGCCGGGAAGTCTCCGATCAGGGGGCTGTCTTCCTGCACTAGAGCTCTGGCCCATTCTAAGGCCAAGCCGGAGAGGTGGTCGATGACATACCCAACGCGTAGACGGTCGTTACAGAACTTT
Organism: Cebus imitator; assembly: GCF_001604975.1. Classification (NCBI taxonomy): domain Eukaryota; kingdom Metazoa; phylum Chordata; class Mammalia; order Primates; family Cebidae; genus Cebus; species Cebus imitator. The sequence goes on along the minus strand of NW_016107367.1, from coordinate 2,527,982 downwards.
CTTGGGTAGCTCTGTAAGGTCAGTTGGCAGAGCACGATGAACTCGTGGAATTCTCTGCGATCCCCGGAGAAGTGCCTTGGGGCGGGCAGTTGGCCTGCAGTGATCCCTTTGATCAAGATCTCTTCTGCTACTCTTTGTTGCTCTTTGAGGTCTTGCATTCGGAAGTACAGCGAGATGATGGACCTCACCATGGCCATAAGCTCCGCGGTAGAGTGCTCGGTCTGGTTTTGCCCTTCTTGTGGAGCCTCCTCCCTTGCCGATTCCTTCAGGTCAGTGTGAGCCTCTTGCTCTTCTTGGGCTCCCGATGGGCTGACTGATGCTTCTTTCATCCTATCAGATGCTCCACTGAGTGGATCCCCCCTTGCCTGGTGTGAAGCGCTGCATGACTCCTCCAGGTCTTGGAGTAGGTCATTGGGTGGATCCTCTATTTCCTTATGTGGGCCACTGGATGGCTCCTCCATGTCTTGGAGTAGATCAGTGGGCATCTCTTCCCTTTCCTGGAGTGGGCCGCTGGGCGGCTCCTTCATTTCCTGGGCGGGGCCGCTGGCTGGCCCCGCCTCTCCCCGCACGCCGCTGCCCGATGTCACCTCGGTGGTGCTGGATGAGCCCTCGGAGGACTCCATTTGTTTTGATGATGGATTCTTATGCTCCATCATCGTCTCAAATGAGTCTTCAGAGGGTTCTATCATTTCGTCGGATGGAAAGGAGTGTGTTCTGAAGATGGGTAAGGCTGTGATGGTGTCCAGTCAGCCGCTGGGACTATGGAGATAGAACCTGGGGGTGGAGGGGAGTGGGGAGTAAAGGCAGTAGTTTAGGGTCTCGCGAGGTGGCAGTGCCAGGTTCTCAAGGACAAATGAGATGCTCAAGGCATCAGAGTAGGGAGAAACTGGGGAAGGCCTTCTTGTATCCAAACCAGCCTCCTTGGCTGGTCACTTTGGGGCGCCCCCAGGGAGGGAAGATCTGTCAACCCCTGACCTGCCCCCCAGGCTCAGTCAGTCTGCTTGTCCTGTCCATTTCCCCCAATCGATGTTGGAAATTCACAGCCCATAAATTCTGTGGAGTGACCGGCCAGGAGCAGCCGCCGTGGCAGGCGGGCACCTGGCAGGGTGCACAGGCTGCTCCATTTCACCCTGGCACACACACCTGGTCACTCCTCCTTTCCTGCTTTGGTCAACTGAGAATCACAGAGGTCACCTCTCAGCGCCACCCAAAGCCACTCCTGGCAGGCTTAGGGCTCTGGAGCAAGCCCAGTCACCTTGGTTGTGGAGTGGGAGTCTCTAGCACAGATGCCTACTGTTCACTAGGGCAGTGGAATAGGAGAAAAATGGGCACTTGTCCACTATCCCGTCAGTTGGGTCAGCAGACCAAAATAGCTCTTATTTCCTTCCCCACGTTCTAAATGGAAATTTCAGGGGGTGTGTAGAGGTCTGGATTCTTATTTTTTTTCCGTAAAGTTTATGACATACCTACTATGTGCTGGATAATTGCATATTTGTTACTTGCTTCCAACTCAGACTTTTGGCCAATTTCTCTTTCTTGATTTGGTCTCCTTCCAATGCTATGTTCTCCCAAGCTCTGAGGTGATGAGGAGACCTTCAGATAATCTCCCTCTCTTCCTACAATCTCCACTCTCCCAGGACTGCCCTCTTTGTGAGGCTTCTGGAGCTCCCACATCTGGCCTCAATTTCACCAGTGCAAGCGTGTTTGCACGCCTCTCCCGTCTTATCTCCCGGGTCCCCTTCTTCACTCCAGGGGGCTGGTCCCCTCGTTCTAGCAAGTATCTTTTTCTGTCTGTTGCTGGTTGCCCCCTCCCAACATAGACACGTATCTGGCAGAGTTGGGACATTGAGTTGGGGCTGGGGCAGTATGCAACATCTTTGGAATCTGATGGTCCTGGAGTGGATTTTTTAAAATCTAATGTTGGGTAGTTTTAGTGGGCTGAGACAGAATTGAAAGAGGATGTCTTGGTTGGGGTCATTTGCACATTTCTTCTCTGCTTGCGCAGAGCAAATTTGAGTTTTGATTATCTGATAGATTAGCTGTATAGTTAGTTACTGCTCTTCATAATAAATTTAACACCTTTTGTTACTTGTCAGTTTTCTTCTTAGCCACTGGATCCATCTGTAAAAAAAACATGCGTTTCCCCCTTCCATGAAACTCATTGGCCAAAATCCAAGCTTTCCAACAGGATACAAAATTCAGATCTGCTGTTTCTCAAAATTAAGTACACCCTTGTTAGCATGACACTTCAATCTGATCACGCAGTCTCTCTGATTAAAGGCTTCCACTGTTTATTTACTGTCTGCAATATTAAATCCAAACCTTCTAGCATAAACATATCTGACATGTAAACTCATCAAAACCATTCTCTGGCTAAAATGTAATGGCCTCAACATAATATAAAATTCTTATTTTGTCATTCCTCAAGACAGAGATCACATTTGTTTTAAAAGCATAGTATATAAATTAGCATGGTATAAGAATTAGATCCATCGTCACCGGAATCATCACTACCACCAGAGCAACATATACACAGCACACTTCGTAAATTAACTCATTTCCCCTTCATAAAATCCCTCTGAGGTATGCATTATCACTGTAAAATTCAAACCTCTAATATAAAATTCTGATTGAAATACAGAATTTAACTAAGTAATTCATCTGCAGACTCATCTATCAGGAATAAAAATCTCAGCATGTCTCTCACTTAAAACCTTTTATTGGTGAAAATTTAAATTTCTTAGCAAGATGATTTAAAAACGAGATTATGCACCTTCTTAATATAAAGTCTACACTCCTTAACATATTTACAAATTCAACCATGTGAATGATTAAATCCTTCAGTGTCCCTGCCTTCAACTCAAAATCTAATATCCTTGGCATGTTAGAAAAAGCTTAATACTTCTTAACATCAAAGTTTAAACTGTTAGCAAGATGAATAAAGGTTATCTCATAATTTCTCTTTAAAACATACAAAAATTCATTTTTATTGCCTATAATGTAATGTTCCAACCACTTAGCATAAAATAAAAATCTTCACTATGTAATTTACTTGCCAGCTGATTGATACGAACCCCCAAATTTCATCAGGTCACTCCTAAAACCCTTTATTAACTTAATTCCAAACCTCTTAGCATGATATAAAATTCTGACCATGTCATTCTCAAAATAAAAAGGTCACACTCCCTTGCAAGATACACGCATTTACTCTTACAACATCTGCTTAAACCTTTATTCTATCTCTTAATTACCTAAGACATAGGGTTTAATTTTTTTTTTTTTTTTTTTTTTTTTTTTTTTTTTTTTTTTTTTTTTTGAGACGGAGTTTTTGCTCTTGTTACCCAGGCTGGAGTGCAATGGCACAATCTCGGCTCACCGCAACCTCCGCCTCCTGGGTTCAGGCAATTCTCCTGCCTCAGCCTCCTGAGTCGCTGGGATTACAGGCACGCACCACCATGCCCAGCTAATTTTTTGTATTTTTAGTAGAGACGGGGTTTCACCATGTTGACCAGGATGGTCTCGATCTCTTGACCTCGTGATCCACCTGCCTCGGCCTCCCAAAGTGCTGGGATTACAGGCGTGAGCCACCGCGCCCGGCTTTTAATTTTTTTTTTTTTTTTAGCATAGAACAATACATTTTACCAGACAATTTCTCTGACTACTCTACCCAACACAAAATTTCTACCATGTTACTCCCTTAAAAATATCTTAATGGGCCAGGCATGGTGGCTCACAGCTGTACTCCCAGCACTTTGGGAGGCCAAGGCAGGTGGATCACTTGAGGTCAGGGGTTTGAGACCAGCCTAGCCAACATGGTGAAATCCTGTCTCTACTAAAAATACAAATATTACCCAGGAGTGGTGGCTTATGCCTGTAATCCCAGCTACTTGGAGGGTTGAGGCGAGACAATCACTTGCACCAGGGAGATTGCAGTGAACTGAGCTGGCGCCACTGCACTCCAGCCTGGCAACAAGGGAAACTCCCTCTTAAAAAAAAAAACCCAAAAAAAACCTTAATGGCTGAAATCCAAATTCCTTAGCATGGCATAAAAATGTGATCCTGTCATCCCTCAAAATAGTGTCCAAACTTCTTAGCATACTATGTACATTTAAGTATATAACTCCTGTTTATGAAACCTGCTGTCTGTAAATGACCCAACTCCTCAGCATGGAGCGCTGCCTGGGTGCCCTCATACCCAGGGGACGGACGCCTCTGCTCAGAAGTGGTCTGATGCTTATTCATTATCTGGTTCATCAAATCCAGACACCTTAACTTAAAATCTGTTTACAATCCAATATCTCTGGAGACAAAACTCATCAATTTACTCCTTAAAACTCTTTACTGGCTAACATCCAAATGCCTCTGTGTAAGAATTCAACAATGAGCTCATCCCCCACTCCAAATAGAACACTTGAATGCCTTCAGCTCTCACATAAAATCACATCTCCTTAGCATGTGAGAAAAATCTGATCAGATCATCTTTATCATAGAAATCCTGTCTTTTAGCTAGCCAAAATGCAGGTGTTGGAGCCTGTAACTTCTCAACTGAAAACTTCTCAAACTTTCTTCGTTGCCTGTAACATAAAGTCCCAACTACTTAACACAAAATGGAACAGTTTACCATGTAATTTTTCTTCAGGAGAGTCTATTAAAAATCCAAAATCTCATTCTGTTACTGCTTTAAGCCCTTTATTGGCTTAAATCCAAAGTTGTAAACATGATATAAAAATTTGATCATGTCATCCCTTAAAATAAAATTCACACTTCCTAGGACAATTTATAAAATTTGATCTTACAACTCCTCTTCAAAATCTTAGTGTCTCTTAATTGTAAATGGAAGAAGAGTCAAAATTCTTAGCATAAAATATGAATTTTATTTTGTAATTTACTGCATATTATTTATCAAATGCAAAAAACTCACCAGGTCACTCTGTTAGAACTTTTTATTGGCTAAATCAAATTCCTAGGCGTATGCAAAAGTCTAATCATATTGGAGCCTTAAAATAAATTCCAAACTTCTTTTCATATTTGCAATATTGATCATGTAACTCCTCTGGTTAAAATCTTTCAGCTTTGGTGTCAACATTAATCTCATCTCCTAGGCAAGCTCTGCAGGCTGAAATTGGTACTCCCACAAGACAGAAAGGCACAATATTTGCGCATGATTGTTAAATTGGTGGCCGTGACTTTTGTTTTACAATTTCCAGTGTTTCTTTCTTGCTTGTAATATGAATCCCAAAGCCATTATCCGTAAAATATATTTTATCATGTTTTTTCTGCCCACTTATCTTCCACAAGCAAAAATCTCATCATCACATTTCTTAAAACCCTTTGGCAAAAATCCAGACTCCTTAGCATGATATAAAACTTTGATCCTGTCATCTCTCAAAATAAAGTCCAGATTTCTTCCCAGGAAACTCAAATTATGAAACTCTCGCTTAAAATCTCAACGTGTTTTCATCACTACAAAAAGCCTCGCCATCTTAGCAAGGCAGCCACTTTTAATCATGGCAGTCCCAGCTTCAAACCTGTCAAGTTCCATGTCTACAACAAAATCCAAATGCCTGAGCATGAAATGAAAAGGGGACCAAGTATTTCTCACGTTGAAAATCGTTAGATTGCTCTTATTAAACCATAAAGCTTAAGTTCCTTTCGCACGAAACCAAAACTTTTTCACCATCTACAGTTTCCAGCTCCCATTTCCTGTTCCTCATGCTTCCCTCTGAAAAGACTGAGTTTCCCATTCTCCAGCCTCCAAATGCATTTCGATTTTATTGTTCCCGGATGTTAATTTGTTTATTTCTTTTTAACCAAGTCCCTCACACAGAATTCATTAATTCATACAGCAGCATGTCCTGATTATTTTTCTGGGCCAGGCACAGTGTTGGATCCCCATGGAGGGAAATGGAGGCAGACCCATCTTGCAGATCATTACCTGGGAGGACATGAGGCCCCGCCCTGGAGACGAATACCCCACTGGAGGTGAGTGGGGGCCTTGGAAGCAGGGCGAGGGCTTCCCTCCACCCCTGCTGACCACTCGCCTCTCTGGGAGGTTTTGGGCATTTTTGGGGCCTGTCAGTCATCCCAGTTTTGGCTTTAGGTGGGCACTACGGGCTTCCCACCTGGCTCCAACTGCCCACCAGCTGGCCTGCCAAAGCCTTGGCCCTGCCTCTTCCCTGGACTTTGTGGAAATCATATTCTCAGTCTTTCAAATGTGACTCAATTCATGTTGTTCTCAAATGTCATGACAATTTCTTTAAGAAATGTCTACTGATTTGGAAATTCCCACCTTATATAAAAAAAAAGCCCAGAATTTAGCGCACCTGGTTTGGGGTCAGAACTGCCTTTGAGGTCTTCAAGTGGGACCCTCTTCCCCGCAACACTCAGAGATAGACGCCCCAGCCTCACCACCTTCAGTGCCCAGCGCCTCGGTCGGGTCAGCTCCTTGCTTGCCTCTGAGCCAGTGGCCCATTGGGTCAGGGCTGCCAACGTGTGTCTATGAAGGGTTGGGTGTGGGGGGGGCATGGGGGGGACAAATCCCTCAGCGAATACCTCTCTCTGTCAGCTCGCCTGTACAGTAAAGGAAATCTGATTTTAAAAATAGAGCTTGGAAGAGGAGATGAGAGGATATTTAGGAGCAGAGTTGAGCCTGGGGCGGGGGGCGGGGGGCGGGGGTGGAAGAATTAGGGGAGAGGTGAGGACAGGGGAGAAGGGTGGGAGGCCGGGGGGCTGTGGAGGAAGGTGAAGCTGGTGAGAATCAGGGAGGCTATGAGGATGGAATGGGAAACAAGGGAGATGTGGGTTCTCTGGAATGCTGGCCATGGCCCCTTTTGTGGCCTCCAGAAACGAGCCCAGTCACACCTGGGGCCCCGGCTGTGTGGGCTGCCAGGATGGGTGTCAGGCAAAGACCCCTGTCCATCTTGGCCTCCCTGTAGGTGATGCTCAGAGCTCCTGGGGTTTGAGGGACATAGCTATGGGTCTTAGGGGTGAAGTGGCCTCAAAATGAATATCCCCTGGCAACTTCCTCTGCTACCTGGCCTGCTGGGCGTAGCGTCATAGTGAGGGTGGGCAGGCAAGGACCCTGGGAGGGTTTGTTTTTACTGATTGATTGTTGTTATTTATTGATTTTGTTGAACTCATGTCAAGGTTAAGATGAGTCCATGGCAACGTGGGAGCCTTCCTGTTCATACCTGTTCCCTGGTATGAACAAGTGTCAAGGACAGGTCATTCCTCTGGTGCAGCTTGCTAGGTGGGAGTGGGTGAGGAGGATGGAGAGATTCTTGGAGGCTTCCTGAGGCCCTCATGAGGAGCTTGGGTTGGGTCCTGGAGGTCCTAGTGGACTGTGGAGTCTGCAGGGGCAGCAGCCTGGCATAGCTCATGTTAGAGTCCCTACCCCTGGGACCCCTCAACCCTGCACACTCCTGACTTGTGGCTAAAGACGACATGAGCCTTTCGGGGTGGGAGGCCATTGGCATCTCAGCCCAGGGCAGCCCAGACTCGGACACTCCCCCTCTACCACTATGGTCTAAACTAACGTGCTTGAATGCCAGGCCCCGTGGGCCTTGAACATCATTGCAGTGATGGGGAACTACAGTAGAACTAGGGTGTCCCCAGGGCGTCTCTAAATCCCAAACCACACAGCAGGGTGGGGTCTTCTGCAGAGGAACCCCCAGCCCCTCACCTTCCTAAGCCATTGAGGTGACGGGCAGTGCCCGGGCCCCACAGTGCTCTTGTGCTGTGTCCCTGCCCCCTCCACACTTGACTGGCAGCTCCAGGGGGCAGCTGGATCACTCTGCCCAGAATAACCCTGGGAAGGGGACCGTGCTGCCTGTGGGAGGGGCTGTGCGAGGGGTCACGGGTGAGCTTGTCCTTGTCTTGTCCAAATCAGTGGGGCCAATCAGCTGCTCCTTAGGCTGATCTTGCCTTTCAAGGCAAGTGGACAGGGACAGGCCTGCACCAGCTTCCTAGTCTAGACAGGCACCGACTGTCAGTGTGAGCTTCCTCTCCCAGGTCCTCAGTTTCCCCAAGTCTGCAGGGAGGGTTTGGGCGGTGGTCTTCTCACTGTGCTCCTGTAGCTCTGGGGTTCCTAAGAGGTGCCTGTGGGGAACCACTGGGAAACAGTAACGAGGGGAGATGGCTGGCCCAATAGGTGGAGTTCAGGGACATGCAATTCCTGCCTCAGTTCCACCAGCTGCTCCTCTAAATTGGGGTCATCGTATTATTTCATTTAAACAGAGGCTGCCATATGTGAGCAATGGTTGAAAACAGAGACTGTGGTCTCTTCTAATGCTTGTCTTGATAGGGGTCTCAGAGTGGAACGTGCTCGTCTCGGTGGGCTCTCTGCTCTCCCGGTGGGCTGCATGGACAAGCCAGGAGGCTGTGGGCCTAGGAGTTGGCTGTTCTTAGAGCGGGAAGGTGGAGACTGCAAGGCAAACAAGGAGGGCCTGGCCTCGGGGCCTGGCGGAAGCAGGATGATGAGAGGCTGGCTAACCTTACAGAACCTCAGTTTCCCGACCTACAGAGAGGCAGGAGCACCTCCTTTCCAGGGAAGATGGGCATGTTAAGTCCTTTGTTAACTGTAAGTGCTGTAAGTCAGGGATTGCTGCTGTCGTTAGGATTCTTTTTTTTTTTTTTTTTTTT
>NW_016107367.1:2465342-2519192 GCF_001604975.1 Cebus imitator | reverse complement strand
CAATTCTCCTGCCTCAGCCTCCTGAGTAGCTGGGATTACAGGCACGCGCCACCATGCCCAGCTAATTTTTTGTATTTTTAGTAGAGACGGGGTTTCACCATGTTGACCAGCATGGTCTCGATCTCTTGACCTCGTGATCCACCTGTCTCGGCCTCCCAAAGTGCTGGGATTACAGGCTTGAGCCACCGCGCCCGGCCCTGTCGTTAGGATTCTTATCATTGCTTCCAGAACACCCACTGTAATTGTAATGGTCAAGATTTGGACAGCATTTCATGCACGGTGTCAACTTTAGTCTTCCCATTAACCCCACTAGGGGACGATGCCCTGCTTTGAGAGTGAGCAAACCAGAGTCCAGGGGTGAAGCTGGACTGCCCTGGAGCCATAATGATCAGCGATAACGGTGCATGGGCCCGGGCCATGGGACCTTCCCCAGGAAGGGTAGGCTGGTGGCTGGAGCTGGTGAGGGTATATGCGGAGATGGAATGTGACCCAGATGGGCCGATTAGATGTATTTATTAAATACATCCTAATGAGTTTCTGAGTGTCTGCTCCGTGTCAGGCATGGTTCTAACCACTCACCCCTGAAACTGACTTTGCTCCTTGCGAGTTGGGGGACGTGCTGCCGTCTTACAGAGTTAGCTGGGATTTGGAGGGCAAGGTGCTGGCACAAGTCCCCAGAGAGACAGAGGCAGGGTTTAAAGCCAGGTTTCCCATCTCTCCCCTAGTAGATGGTGAGGGCAGGTGCAGATGCCCAGAGTGTGGTTGGCAGTTGCCCTCTGGGGACCTGTCGGGCCAGAGATGCCAGCTTCATCCCATGGCATTGATACGGCCAGCCTTGCGGCCTGAGGGGTGTCCATACCACAAGAGTGGGGGTCTCAGTGTCTGCCTCCATCTCCCCCAGAGGTGCGTGCTGTCACTCCCAACTCATTCTGGCTTATTTGGTGTTGGAGGAGGGAGAGGACAGCTGGCCCAGGACCTTCTAATTATAGCTGTTGAAGTATGCGAATCGAGGCCTGGAGTGCCCACCACCATGTCATGGTTTTTTCTTACAGACAAATGAATCCTTTAACCCTTCTCCTGAGCTCCAGCCCATCCCGTTCACTGCCCCCACTCCCCCGCCCACCCACCCGCTTTCTGGGGGAGGTCGACCTGGGACCTCCGCTCCATGTCTTACCTTGGCTGCAGGCGCTCAAGTGGATCTCCTCTGGTCCTGTGCGACTCGAACCTCACTGCTTTCTGAAAAGTTATTGAATACATTTGTTTCTTTAATTATGAAAGTCCAGTCTTTTTGACACACATACATTTTCCACAGTGGCAACCACAGTGCACACACAGCCTTCCAGCCTGCTCTGCTTGCCTGCCTCTCTGTCGTGAGCTGCTTTTTTCCACGTGGCTACCTTGGGGACCCCCCTGATGTTTCCTGAGTGCTTACTATATGCCAAGCGCTTCTTTCAGCATTTTACAGGTTTTCACTCGTTCAGTCCTTCTGAGAAGCTGTGAGGGCCTTCCTTTCATGATCCCCATTTTTCAGAAGAGGAATCCAAGGCCCTGGGTCATACATCCACCCACCTGGGCCCACGCTCACTGAGGCAAGGCCTCAGTCCAGCCAGAGCATCAGCCTCGCTGGCGTCCTCACTGGCCTTGGCCCTGCAGCCTTGCTTCTCAGCTCCTGGAGGCCTCCTGCTCTTGATGGATACCCATTTTGCTCTCTAGCAAATGGATGGAAACATTTATGTGAGTCTGGCTTGGTGGGGTGGCTCACACCTGTAATCCCAGCATGTTGGGAGGCCGAGGTGGTTAGATCATTTGAGGTCAGGGGTTTGAGACCAGCCTGGCTAACAGGGTGAAACTCTATCTCTACTAAAAATACAAGAATTAGCCAGGCATGGTGGTGTGCGCCTGTAATCCCAGCTACTCGGGAGGCTAAGGGAGGAGAATTGCTTGAATCTGACAGATGGAGGTTTCAGTGAGCTGAGATTGTGCCACTGAACTCCAGCTTGGCCAACAGAGTGAAACTCCATCTCAAAAAAAAAAAAAAAAGTTTCTGTGAGTCTGGGCCGGGCTGTGCTGGACTCTGAGTAAATCTCTTAGCTGCCTGAGCTGCAACTCCTTCATCCTGACCCCGCCACCTGCATGGGCCATTCTAAGTGGCTGCGTCCCAGGCTGGTCATCCCTTCCCCGATCATCCCAGCCCCGGGGGTTTTTGTCCTGCTCCCTCATAGTAATCTGCAGTGGTGACTCCTTTGTCTCATCCTCCCTTGGCACACAGTAGGGCTGCTGGCAGCAGGTGAGGCCTGGGACAAGGGCTCAGAGAGTCAGGATGGGCTTTGGCCATGCCACTAAATAACGAGTTTCTCTTCTCGCCCTCCCAGGTGGTGTGAAGGGGAGACGGCTGCCTTCTCCTGGGAAGGGAGCAGATGCCTGGCCCAGGACCAAATCAAAAGGTCTGAAAAACGATATTCCTTTTCCTAATGTGTAAATTTACACAAATAGCACATTTGTAGATTCCTTAGAATGGAACTAACTGAAGCCCTTCATTCTGCAGCTGAGGCTCACTGCCCCCAGTGGGCAGTGGGTCGGGGTGTTCCTGAGGCCAGGTCGTGGCCCAGCCCTGCTGCCCCCAGGATGGCCCCTGGCTTGGAGGGGTGTGGGGCCCCGTTAGTCTGACGTTGAAGAAGACCAGCCTTCCAGTCTCGCTTGGTGGCCTGCCAGGTATGCGTGCTCTTCTGTCTTCCACCCAACACCCACTTTGGGGAGGCGGGGTCTGAGAGGAGTGCGGGTCATATAACCTTAACATAGTATATTATCCCAAAATCCAATACCCCTGTTACTCTTGTCTGTCTGCTATGTGAAACCAAGGGCGGTGTTAAAGTTTATCACCATGATATACAGATGTGCGTGGGGACATCTGGGATGGGGCTCGGGGGTCCACCTGGGGGTCAGAGAGGGCAGACTCTGCTTAGCGGAGATGGATGACTGCGGACGTGTGGCTATAAATCATCCTCCTCCTCTAACATAGGGTGGGGATGGGAACTTTCAAGAGTTGCCTGGATTGATACCTTAAAGGAAACAAAATATAAAATGCTTGGCACATAGCAATGCTCAACACATGTAGAAAAGGCACTTATTTTAGGTGGCTCTGCCCCTAAATGGCCCTTTTGTAAGGCCTTTTGCAATCCAAAGGGAAGATGAGGGGAACAGGGTCGGGGCAGAGGGGAAGGGCGCCGTTAGGTTTCTCGGGCATTTTCTCCAGGCAACAGCATGTCTTTTATGGGCGCTGCCTAGGTTTCTGTAGGCTTTGAGAGGAATGGAGTGTTGCATGCAGGTAACCTCAGTCTGGGCACTGCATTTTTATTTACCATAAAAAATTTTGTATTTGCTGGGTGCTGTGGCTCACACCTGTAATCCCAGCACTTTGGGAGGCCGAGGCATGTGGATCACTTGAGGTCAGGAGTTCCAGACCATCTTAGCCAACATAGTGAAACCTCGTCTTTACTAAAAATACAAAAAATTAACTGGGCGTCATGGCACCCACCCGTAGTCCCAGCTACTCGGGAGGCTGAGACAGGGGACTCGCTTGAACCCAGGAGGTAGAGGTTGCAGTGAGCCGAGATCGTGCCATTGCACTCTAGCCTGGGTGACAGAGCGAGACTTTGTCTCAAAAAAAAAAAAAATTTTTTTTTTATATTTGCAAAACCAACACCCCAAGGTTTTCACAGGAACCAAACCCAGTCCAAAATATAATAGCAGAGCCTCGTGTGCAGGAAAGGCGATTAAGAGCGAGGCAGGGTGGCCGAGCGCTGGTTAACCTGTCTCCCATTTCTTCCGCGCAAAGTCATGGTTGAAAATAGGTGTCTGCCTGGCAGAGGGGAAAGAAGTTCTCGAAGGCCCCTGTCTGCATTAGCTCAGTAAGAAGGGAGACATTGAACCCATGAACCAATTAGTGGCTTGTGCAGATGGAGACAGACTGAACAGGACGGCGGTGCCAGCTGATCGGGGCGTAAAGGCGGCTGAGTTTTGTGTTCTTGGTATCTCACAGCCTCAGTGCCTCCCTATGTAGGCGGAGTATGCTTGTCACATCCTTGTCTCATGTGTAACCCGTACCTGTTTGAGGATTCTGAGAGCCTGTGACGACTGCAGGGGACCTGAAGCTTAGTGTGCAAGCAGGAGCAGGGGACAGGGCGTGGTTCTGACTGGGAGCCAGGGTGCCTCCTCCGGACATGGGGGTGGGCAAGGGTGGGCAAGGTTGCTTCCCGTTCCCCTGGAGCTGGAAGGTTAGAAACGGCAGTGCCGTTTAGCCACAGTCCCTGTGGGTTAGAGTCAGGAGGAAACATGGCAGTCGTGTATTTTGCACAGGAATCAAGCTGTCAGGGGTGCGGGGAGGCCCCAAGCTCCGTGCCAGCAAGCCTGCTTGGCTGTGAATGCGAGCCGCCGGCCGCAGCTCTCCAGAGCTCCTCGTCCCCACGCCCGGCCCTATCTCATGTCACATTCCCCTGAGGTCTCATTCCACTCGGCTAATCTCCAAGAACTCCGGCCAGGGCATTGGCTTTCGGGTCCTCTTAAAGACCAAAGAGGAAAGCGCTCCCCCGTGAGTGCCAGGCAGCTTGGGAGGGATTTGGGGCTGTGGGTGGGGAAATCACAGCCCCGGGCACACACCTGCTGGCCCCATGTCACTGACAGTCTGCTCAGAGGCTTGGGGCTCCAGTTAAAGCACATAAATATTTTTTTTTTTAAAAAGATATTTGGATAAAATAAATTCCCTGTGTCTGCAGAACTTGCTCTGGGCATATGTACCCACTACCAATCCATTAGCAACCACGCTCTTTGCTTTGTATTTGTAAAAACAGAAACCAAAACAACCCACAAGCAAACAAACAAATTAACCCCTCACACACAAAATGCTTATTCTAATTATGCAAGAAATGCATTGATAATTAGTACACTCATTAGTAAAAATCAGACCCCTCGGATAAAGCCATCCTAATGCTCCCCTCAGTCCCTCCCCAGCATCCCCAGCAAATGAACTGCTCTCCTCAGTTTCAGGAGCCTGGCTCCAGATATTTTCTCTGTGCATTTGCATATGTAGATGCATATCCCTCTAAAATCTATTCCTTTGTTTATTTTTTACGTAAACTATATCATAGTATATATTTCCTCTCCAAGCAGCTTGCGTTTCTTCCTTCTGCCTAGAGATAGTAAAGACCACTATTCCTTCTAACGGCGCCCCAGTGTCCCGTGGGCTGCGCACACTGGAGTTTATTTAATCACCTGATTCCTGGCATGAAAGCCTCAGGTCCTTTTCCCCAGTGGGGGCAACTTGTGGAGGCAGGTGTAAGTAATTTCTGAGATTTGGGTTTGGGGAGTGGGCTCATGAGGGTATATGACATTATTACAGATGAATATATCAGTGCATAAATTAGCAAAATAAGAGGGGGCCTTTCTGGACCAATGATGAGACAGTGTTTCTGAACAAAGGATGATGATTAATCCAGCTCTGCACAAAATACTGAGGTCCATTAGAAGACAATAGGTCTTGGCTGCTCATTCTTTTTAAGAGCTGTTTAATATTCCATGGTATGTATATGCCATTGTTGATTTTGCTCTCTTCTACTGTTGAAAACCCCAGCTGAAAGTGCTCCGGGGGCGGGGAATGAGCAGACAGAAGCTTTGGTCATGGTCCGAGCTGTCAGAGTGGGTCACCGATTCATAGTTGTTCATTAAGTCATTTTTTTAAAAAACAGAATACGTAAAATAAAAATGGTCTTTATGCAGATCAATGAGGAAGCGTGTCACAAATTGAGGTTTTCATTAATACAATTCTGCTCAACTGATGCCTGATAAAAAAGATCTAAGCTGTTCCCCCTTTTTTTGTTGTTACCAATGACACTGCAGTGAGCATTCTTGCGGCTAACTCTGTAAACACATCCTCGACTGTTCCTTTCCCCCAGCTTCTTAGAGATGGTGTGGTGGGTTAAAATTGTTTGCAAAAGTTTATTTTCATGGAGTGATCTTTCTAAAATGGCATTTTGACCTTGTTCCTGTCTTGCTTTAAAGCCTCCATCTGACTTTCTGGAGCTGCCGGATGGAGTCCAAAAAATAAGGCCTTATCCTGGCATGGAAGACCCTTTAGGGTCTGGCTTGGAACTTGGCAGCCTCAGCCCCTCGCCTCTCCCGTTCCCTCCAGGTGCACCTCGCCTCCACGGAGCTCCCTGCTCCTCTCAGGGTTCCCTGCTTGGCCATGCCTTTTTAGGCAGCTTCTCCGCGGCCTTAAAGAGCAGGCTTGCAATATTCCTGTTGGGGAGCTCAAAGTTACCTGTGGCCCCAAAACACCATGTTCAAAAGCACAGCAAAGCCCTGTCCCTGGAATTGGGATGCCTCATTGACATGCTCTTCCCAGTTAAAGGGAATGTTTTGCATTTTTCTAGAATTAATGAAAATATTCATCAACCCCTTCCTTTGTCCCTTTCTAGAGCCCGGGGCACCCCAGTGTTGCCTGGATCTGACTCTGCCTCAGTGAAAACTGCCTCGAATTCTTTCTTGCACCGATGGGCAGATGGGCAATGTCCGAGGATCATGTTGTCGGCCCTGTGGCGTGGGGTAAGTCTGCAATGTTGTAAAGCTGCAAACAGCCTTCTGGGTGGGGTCAGGCTGGCACCCCCCCACTGCCCCAGCCTGTTCCATGCCAGGTTCCCCTGCCTGCTGTGTGCAGGGCCCCATAACCCAGGGTTATGGGGTGCATGGGCAGGAGTTGCATCTCAGTGTTGTGAGTTCTGAGGATGACATTTGGGCGTGATTATAGGTTGGAAATGGCTGATTGCCATTATGGCTCCTCCTTGCCAGGGGTCTGGACCCAAAACAGGAGAAGGACATGTGACGACTGGAGTAACGGTGAGGGGCTCTGGGGTAAGACAGGGCTGAGAGGGAGCGTGTGGACCTCTGGGACAGAGTTATATTCTAGAAAGAGCGCAGGCTCTGGGGGAGAGGGGCTATGAGGCTAGGCAGCATCCCCCTTGGGAGCTTGTCAGGAGTAGCAGGAGCCACTGGCAGTGTTCTGGGCTTTTCGTCCCTTTTCTTCCCTCCCAGGGGAGGGGAGACGAGGCACTGTAGGGAGCGAGCCACCCTGAGCACAGACCCAGCTACGAACAGACATCGGGCTGCATGTCCTTGGCAAATCCCCAAGTGTTTCTGTGCCTTGGTTTCCTGATATTAAAAAAAAAAAAAGACTCATAATCTCTCTCACACAGAGCTATTGAGATCTCAATGAGGAAATAACGCAAATAAATCATCCAGCACAGCAGCCAACACACAGTACCCGGCAAAACTCGGTGGCTCTCTGCATCTTACCCGTCACAAAATGCTTAGCCCCTCCTGGAGACAGGCAGCCTCTCCCTTTCAGGGCAGGGAGACCCAACAGAGGAAAACAAAAACTCCAGAGAGAACGCGAGGGGGAAATAAAAGCTGGCGCTTCACCCCCTCCCAGACACCTTCCCAGGGAAACAAACGTGTACCTTCCCCAACACCTGGGGGCCAGGGAAGGGGTGCCCTACTGCTTTTCATCCGGCTTTCCCAAAAAGTTTGGGAAGAGTTTATTTTTACGTAAATAACATATAAAAAGTCAGAGTGCTCCTTGGGCAGATTTTTTGAGGCTCATATTTTATAGACTTTGGCAAGGGTCGCTCAGAAGGAACAGTGGTTACAGTCTCCAGAGGTTCATAATTCCTGGAAGAACTTCTGGCTAAACCTGACTTCTCCTAAATTTCACAGAAAATTCTCCCTGGGCTGGGCTCAGCCTAAATGAGCTTTTTGTGCGTTGGTCCAGCCGCACTAGTGGGTGTATGACTTGCACGTTGCCTTTACACAAAAGTGAACCTCCTCGGCCACTGTGCACAAAGGCGCCTCTCTCCGAAATGTTTGCTTTATTTACTTGGGAGCGTGAGCCTGGTTGGGCACGTCTGACATGGGGGATATTTCTCCGAGGCTCTATGTAGGGCTGCCCAGGTCTCTGCAGTTTCTTCCTGCGCTTCAGGCAGAAACCCATGTCCTAACTTCCTCCAGCACAGGGCAAGGGATCCAGAGCAAAAAAGGGGTAGGGACACTTGTCCTCTCCCTGGCCGGCAAGGGCTAAAGAGCTTGCTACCCCATGGCGGTTGCCTCTAAATAGGGATTTGGGTGGGTGACTTTTCACATCTATGCCAAAGCCCTTCAGAACTGTTTCTGCACCACCAGCTATCCTGAACCAGAAATCCCTGTTCACAGAATTTCCCAGGTGGGTGCCTCTTGTTCTGCACCCCTCCCCCATTTATGTAAACGTCACTCTCCCAAACATTTTCACACCAGCAGCTTCAGATCGCCCCTTTCATAGGTTAAAACAGCAACACCAACAAGACCAACATAAACGGAGGCTCTGAGAAACAGTTTTTCCTGAAGGGCTTGCAGTGCCCAGCCGAGCTGCCAGGGCCGTCTGTCTGTCTGTTCCCGGGAAGGCAAACCAGCCTGCACGCTCCACCAGCAACGCGATGCTGCCCCCCCACGGCGGGTCAGGGCAGCTGTGGCGACCCCAGGGCTGATAGATTGGGTTGTCAGGAGCGGGACAATGAGGCGGCAGTGAGGAAGGGTCTGTCCTTTAATGACTCTGCCGTCCTTGAAATTTTTCTGCCCCACAGAGGTGCATCTCTGCTCCTGGGGACCCTGGGCATTACACAGACAAGGAGCCCTGGCTGGCCTCACAGCCATCCCCCATATGCTCACACACACACGCACACACACATGCTGAGTGCCTGTGCTGGGAACAAAGGCAAGAAAACTCCTTTAGAAACTGCAAAACAGAGGCTTGTCTAGCAGAAGTCCCCTGATAAAGGCTCTGTCCACCCACAGTTCCTGGGAACCGAACCCCTGTGAATGGGCCAGAAAAGGTGGCTCCTGACCACAGTGTGGGCTGCATTCATCAGCAGGCAGGCCCCCCAGCCCTGCTGCTGTGCGAGGAGCTTTCATGAGTCCCCAGAACATCCAAGTCACAGTCTGGCAGCTGGCTGTCTCTGTGGCTGCTGCTCAGCCTCCAGAATAGGGCCCCTGAAACTGCCAGACCCCCTCCCTCTACTCATTCCATCAGTCTGCCAGCCTGTTGTCCCAGAGGGGACACACAGGCCAGCTCTGTGGGCCCAGGAGCCAGGGAAGGTGCTTGGCCACTCTAGGTGTCCTGGCCCTCGAGAGGGGAGTTGGCTGCAGGACAGTCCTCACCTCCCTCCACCAAGCCCTGGGCACTCACCCCCATTCTCTGCTCCTCTCCCTCATTGCCTCAATGGGACAGAGGCACCCCGCCAACCATCTCTGTGCCTTTGCCATTTAGCCCAGGGCAGGCTACTTGGGAGAGGCTGTACAGCCTTGCACTGACCCCTACCTGGTCCCCTTTGGCCACCTCGCTCACTTGCCCACTCGCCTGCCCGGGAGTTGGTGCTGTGGGAGCTTCCTAAAGGCCTAAACACGTGGGCTGCCAGCCCGGGCAGGAAGCCATGCTGCAGCCTCCTCGGCCATGCACCAGCCTGCCTGTCTCGGCTCGGATGCCTCCTGTAACAGGGAGCTCCCTCTCCCTGCAAGCAGCCTGCTCAGGGCTGGCTTACGGAGCTGCTTTGCTGAGCCCTCCCCCGCCCTTTGCATCTGCCTTCTCCTTGGCTGTGCGGCAGTCCCCTAGCCCCCTCTGCCCTCCGATCTCTGCAGGCTGCAGGCTCCCTCTCTTTTCAGTCTTCTCCTTTCTGTGCTGAATAGCACAGCCCCCACCAATGGTGGAAACAGGTTTGGGGGCCTCTGGACCTCTGCTAACACCTCTGCCTCTGCCCCTCTAGACCTGGGACAGAGCCCTTTGCCCTGCTGTTCTGCAGGAAGCCCAGGGGAGGGCGTGGTGCTCCCCTCCTGTGGCCAGCTGCTCCGTGTCTATCTGTTCAGCAGCTTCTGAGCCCTCTCGGGCTGTTTTACGGCCCCTTTTCCAGTTGCCAGGGAGAACGCTCTCTATGCAACCCCCTGCCTTTTCTGCAGGAGCTGCTGGACTCCTGGCTAGCCTGGTCAGCCCTGTAGCAGAAGCAGGAGCCGCAGCAGGCAGCCGCGGCAGGGCTGGGGTCCCCTGAGCCAGACAGACCGGCTCTCTAGCTGCAAGACAATTCCCTTTACTTTTCAGAGTCTCGGCTTTTCCCCTGTGAAATGGAGATGAGAGTTTCCCCGTCACCGGCTTGAAGTGAGGACTAAATGAGATAAGTGTAGCCTTGCACACATCAGACACTTCATCAGTGCTTGTGCAGTAGACGGTGGGACCCAGGGGGAGAGAGGTATGTAACAAGTGTCGCAAGACAGAAAACAACCTGGCCTTTCAAGACCCTGCTCCAAATACAAACGGGGACCTCTCCTGGCAGAGTCCCCTCTGCTGGCTTAATCACACAAATCAAGTCAGCCGGAGGCAGCCCCTGGCCTGAAGAACTCACAGTGGATGCAGCAGGCGGCAGAAATGACATGCAGAGCCCACATCTGCATTTAATAGACTGAGAATTTGCATTGTATATAACAGCACGAGGGGTAAAGCATGAAGGCATAAAGGAACATTTTTCCCAGCAGCTTCCTTGAAGGGCCAGTTTAGTCAGGGAGGGGTCTGGGGAGGAGAAACCCAGTGGGGTCCGGGCATCCTGTAGACTATAGAATAGACACCCATCCACACACTCGTCCCCCAAGCCACCGCACCGTGCCTACCTTCCCCGGGCCCAGTCCCGAGCGTGAGGCTGGGATGAAGTGATGCCGGTGGCTTCCTGTCGTCGAAGCTCAGTCGGTCTGGTGGGGGAAAGAAGCAGGGACTAAGTCACTGGAAATCGAGGTGATCAAGAGGGGATGAAGGCGTGGAGATTACGCAGCCCCATCTTGGAGCCAAGTCCAGAACTGGGTTGTCTGCAAAGAACTCACCCGGGCAATAACCCTGCATACTGGTCTCATGGGCTCCATTAGATTGATGAGGAAACTGAGGCACAGAAAGGCAAAGTCCTATACTCACCGTCTCTCAGCTGGTGTGAGGCTGGGCCAGGATGGAACCCCAGACTCTCCGAGGCTCCCCACCACACCCTGCTGCTGAAGGCTGCTCAGCGAGCCTGTGCCGAGTGCTGGGGGGGTGTGGGTGGGCAGGGGACGGATTGATTAGTTATAAGCACCTCCCAGCGGTGCTTGAGATCCCAGCTCCTCTGTGGCCCAATCCGTTTGAAGGGCAGATTCAAAATTAGGTGGTAGCACCTATGGGCAGAGGCTTATGAAAATGGCATTATTAACCTGATGTGGAGAGGGCCCTGCCTGTCTGCAAGTAGATTGCAGATAGAGACAGAGGGGGCTGGGCTTGTTTGTGTGGACAGTGAGTTAGAGAGGACGCAGAACATCCAGGGGCCCTCCGGGGCTTCCGGACAGGGAGAACCAGATCTGGAGGGGCTGGGGCTGGGCAAGTGGGAGAGGGAAGAGGGGGCACGGCTTAAGGGCGGCCCCGGCACCTCAGGGAAATGCCCCAGGCTGGACTTGGAGGAGGCTCTGCAGCCTTGACTCTGACACAGACAGGGACTATGGCCCTCCCCGCACCTCGGTTTCCCATTTGGGAGATAAGAGATGGAAACCAAACACCATTTCAAGAAAAGCCCCCCTTCCCACCACCTTCCCGGCCCCCCTCTTCCCCCACCACCACGATCGCGGTTGCCAGACACCTGTCTGCTTGTCAGAGCAATATTCAACAGGAGAGTTCCTTCCGTTCCTTCCTGGAGGGAGAAGGGAGAAGTGTGGACGGGGAGAGGGGAGGGGAGAGGTGCCCCCCCCAACTCGGAGAGGCCGCTGAGCGGAGTTCTGCTTGGGTAGGAGTTGGGCCACCGAAGATTTGTGCCAACTCACGGTGCGGTGGAATCAGACAGTCTGAATTCTTCAGACACCAGCCAGGCGTCTGTGGCGCCCCCACGTGCCACAAGGGGGCTGCCTGGGCCACATTTTTGAGCCCGAAAAGTGAGGAGGGGGACAGGCAAGAGGGGCCGGCGCTTTTGCTCAGGCAGCGGCGCTTTTAACTGAGACAGATGCGTGCGGTCCAGGGGAGCCGGGAGCCCGGGAGCCGAGCCGGGGCTGGGGGCTGGGGGCGCCGGCGCGGTGGTCGCGGCGGGGGCGGGGGCTGCAGGGCGCCCCCTCCCTCACGGCCGGCTGCGCTGCAGTGCAGCGGGCTGCGGGAGCTGCCCCGGAGCGGTCCTGTCCGGTGGCTTTCCAAAGTGGGGAATGAGACGAGGGAGGGAGGGAGCGCTGGCTTCCAGGCGCTGCGTGGTGGCCGTGCGCCCAGGAAGCCGAGGGGCCAGAAAGAGAAGAGTGGGGGAGGAGGCCGGGCGTGGCGGCCGGACCCAGGGTAGAGGGAGGTGGGTGTGGACCTGGGGTGGGCGCCTGTCAGCTCGCAGCCCATGAAGGACGGAGGGAAAGGAGGGCTCCAGAGATACGGGGAAGAGTGGGGCTGAGCATAGCCAGAGCGGCTTGGCACACAGTTTTAGGGTAAAACCATCAACTCTTATCTTTCAAAAAAATAAAAATAAAAAAAGTAAAAGCCAGAAAAAAGAAAAAAAAGTAAAGAAAGCATTTGAAAGCTAGACAGCTGAATCCTTCCCAGCATGACTGAGCCGGCCACCCCAGAGTCTTCCTTCTAAGCCAGTCTAATGGGACACTACGTTGTCCCCGTAACCAAAGTGGGACCAGGGTCCCAGGGAAGGGCTCGTCAGGCACCACTCCATCTCGAAGAGAGGTACCCTCAGGCCCTTTTCCAGCCAGGGAAGGGCCTTGGGGTCAGGGAGGGAACTGGAGGGCTTGGGGAGGTGGGCTGGGAGTGAGGGTGGGGTGGGGAGGGCTGGGTGGGGGTTTCAGGGAGTCTCTGGGCTTCTGCAGCAGTCTGCACCCTGGTACATCGTCCTCAGTCCACCGAACGCGGAATGGTTCTCTTCCCTCTGGATCCAGCCCCTCTGGGTCCCTTTTCACTCTGGGGAATTTGCCCCTGTGAATCAGTTCCCTGCTATCTGGCAAGCTTTCTCTCATCCCCCAGGCCCCTTTGCTCTTGTAAACGGCACCCTCCACCCCCAGCCCTTCATCTCCCGCACTGTATGTTCACTTGTTGATTTAAAACTCCCTTTATTATAGAAAATTTCAAACAACACAAAAGTAGAGAAAATAGTACATATTTTTACACAGTTTGCTCAATTTTCATATTGTCATCACCCAGAAATGGTTGCCATCACACCCTGCCCCCTCTTGTGTCATCTAAACCCTAAACTCTGCCTCTGTTCCTGTGCCTCCGCTCCTACCCCTGGACTACTTCCAAGTGAATTTCAGACACCATATTGTTTTCTCTGAGCATTTTTTGTTTGTATTTATAAATAAGAAGCTTTTCTTTCTTAAAAATATAGCCACAATACCATTATCACAGATAAAAAATTAATAGCATTTCCTTAATATCATCCAACATCTCTGCCGCATTCAAATACTCTCGATTGACTCATAAATTTCTTTTACAGTTGGCTTGGTCAAGTCAGTGTTGAAAGGATCTACTGCTCTTTCAAGGGGATCTGGGGCTCTAGAAGGTAAGTAGGGCCACAAATTTAGGGGTTGAATGTCTGCCTGGACCTTAAATGAGAAACCCAATCTCAGCAGAGCCCAGTGTTCTCACTGCAAAATGGGGTAAGTTCAGCCTCATGTCTAATATGTTAGAAACACTCAGCAAACAGTAGCTGCTAGAGTAATTCTTTTTCCCAGAAATCTTCAAAGGGGAGTTGGGCAGGGGGAGGCAGACAGGCAAAACACAGCTGGCTATTGCCCATGAAACAAAGGTCCTGGCAGCCCAGGCTCTCTGAGTGATTAAAACAGCCCTTGCACGCATCCCAAAAAGGGCAGCCTACAGTCGGGGGTCTGGTTCGCTTGGACCTCCTGGCTCACCGTTCAGCTGCCTGACCTCAGCGGTTGTGACCTGGGACCAACAGGGGACCCCGGCAGGTGCCTATCCACTAGATGGCACTCTCTGCTCTGAGTCCAGGGGGGACCACCACCCCAAACCAGTTTGGCCACTGCCCAGCCCAGGGTGCCGCCGGAGAAAGCACGCCACTAAAACATCGCAGATAATTTCTAAAAAGCACTTCTCAACATGTCATGCAAGATGCGGTGGCTTTTTTTCCTTGCATAAATCCCAACCAGACTGCAGAAACAGAGGGAATGAACATTTAGTGACTTTGCTGAGGCCAGACACGGGTATGTCTCTACTCTCTTTAAATCCTCACCTTGGCAACATCTGATTTCCCTTGATTTTACAGACTAGAGGACTTTGAGGTTAGTAACTTGCCCAAAGTCGGCTGGGAAGCAAGACCCAGGATTCCAACTTAGGTCTGTGTGATTCCTCTGCAAAATGGAGAGGTGCAAGGATGGATGTGAGGTCTTTGGCGGGATGGATGGCTGCATCAAGGTGCACGCATAGCTGGAGAGATGGCTGGCTACCTGATGAAAGCTGGTAAGATGGATGAGTGAACTGAAGCACAGGTGGTGGAAGGAGAGAGCAATGAGAGAGAATAGTCAATTTCTCACTAAGATCAAAGGCTTACTTGATCTTTGAAGAGAGGTTCCCTCTGAGTGGAGCTTGCTGGTGAAGCTCCTGCCTTCTGTTCTGCGTCTGAGCGCACTGGCTGGCTCAGGTGGCTGTGGGACAACAAGTGGGATGGCAGCTTACAGGGACCAAGTCCTAGCTGCAGTGCTCCGTGAGCTGCTCAGTGGCAACTCCCTGTCTCTGCTGTTTTTACGCAGCGCTGAGGAAGAGCAGGCATCTGCCTTTCCACTTGCTCTCCTGGATGACTAAGCCCTAAGCCTCAACCGCATACACAGCCCTTCATTGGCACTTGGCATAATTTTACCTCCTCTAAATCATCACAGCCACCCTCCATGATAGCAATTTCCATTCTTAATTAAGCAAAAGGAAACCAGAGTGTAGGAGTGGTAAGTGACTTACCCGAAACCATAGAGGGAGCCAGTGCGGACCCAGCATTTGAACTCTAGTCTTCTTTCCTTCCAAACTCACCCCTCAACCTGTTTAGCTCCTTTTCTTTGACCATGTCTGAAAACCTCTGCATGCCTTGGGGTTCACTCATGTTGGACTCACTCTCTTGGTCTGTCAGTGAGCTGAACTTCTCATCCAATCAAATCCAAGTTTATTTCCCACGTAATATCTCTAGTGTGTTCTGTTTGTAATGACCACACAAACAAGGACCACACATATCACTACAGTACAATTAATCAACTCAAAGTAGATTCCTGGCACCTCACATTCTGACTGAATGCTAATGGTAGCGTATGTAAAAGTGACTCCTGTGCAAGGCAAGGAGGGAGGGGACGGGACGGAGGTCTGAATGGCCATCAGTGAGCCTCGCTGCATATAATGTTAGCAGACAGGCTTTGAGAACCTGCTCAGAATGTGTGGGCCCTGCCTCACACATTCCAGGTGCTAAGGTTTCCACCTCAGCTGTGCCATTGACTACTTTTGTGAGTTTGGACAACATATTTAATTTCTGTGCCTCAGTTTCTTCAGTTGTACCAGTAGTACCTGACTAATACTGATAGTACCTTACTAATTAGTACTTGAGAATTAAATCAGGCAAACATATAAATTCCTTAAAAGAGAGCATTCCAGACTGGGCAGGGTGGCTCATGCCTGTAATCCCAGCACTTTGGGAGGCTGAGGTGGGAGGATCGCTTGGACCCAGGAGTTTGAAAGCAGCCTGAGACACATAGGGAGACCCCCCAATCTCTACAGAAAAGGTAAAAAATTATCTGGGTGTAGTGGTGCACCTCTGTGGTCCTAGTTACTCGTGAGGCTGAGATGAGAAGATTGCTGGGAAGTCAAGGCTGTGCTGCTGCGCTTCAGCTTGGGTGACAGAGGGAAACCCTGTCTCCAAAAAAAAAAAAAAAAAGAATGCTTCCAGATGATGAGCATTCAACAAATGTTTACTTACAATGAAAATGACAGTTGTTGTAAGTATTGTTATTGAGATGTCATTTGATATCATTGTCAGGTAAGAATCAATGGCTGAACAGGTGCTCAGAGAGGCCTGTGAGCTTGTCTTTGGAGAGAGAATCAATGGAATTGAAACAGAAATACTAATTTAAAACTAGAAGTTCTAGTGATGGAAGTAAGAGTTCCATACAGCGAAGAGACATGATCCATCTAAGGAAAGATTAAGCCCTAGGAGCGGTGAAACTCCTGTGAAGGAATTTCCCTGCCGTGTAGGGAGTTACACCGGGGTTGGATGGGAGCTGGGGAGAAGCTGAGTAGGTAAAAGGTGAGACAAATGATTAAAAGTCTCTTAATTGAAGTTTCTGAGGTTGAAATTCATTAAACGTCATGGTTTCTAGCAGTAGTGGGCAAGGTTTTCCAGTTCTCATGTATGATTTCATTAAACTTCTTTCCCTACCTGTTTTTTTGGGGGAGAAAATAGTTATTTTAGAAACATTTTTCAACTTGTTCTTTTGGAGGCGGCCAGCTAGAAAAATTCTGAATCTCTTACCATGTGGGGCTTGAGGACTGGGTGGCCTCCTCCCATTCCTGGTATAGCATGTCTGTAACCTGAGCCCAGGTGGCATGTGGCTGTGTGTGGGGTGGCTCTGGGGGGGCCATCGGATACCCTAACTGCCAGGTGGGAGGATATGGGTTTAGCATGTTGAGTTTCACTGTGATCCCAGCATTGTCTGACTCCAGAGTCTGGGCACGTCCTGTGAGAACTGTAACCGCTACAGCTCCTCCAAGAAGGACAGTTTATTCACTCATCCAGGTCTAATGGTACAGCCTGGGGATTCCCTCTGCTTTTGGGGCTGCCTGTGCGGGAGGTCAGAAAAACCTTCACACCCGCCTCGTGGTTTACTCTCACACTCGAGTTGCGGGCTGGCGGTGGGAGTTGGCTGCCAAAACGAGGCATGGGGAAGAAGAGGAAAGGGCAGCTCCGGAGCCACACTGCCCGTGTTCGCCTCCTTGGCTCAGCATCTCCTTGCTGGGGGACCACTTACAAGTCATCTGACTTCCCCGAGTCCGTTTCCTTAGGTATAAAATAGCACTAGTCATGTCTTTGCTCAAATACCATCAGCGCAGTGAGCCTTCCTCCCTCGCACCACTGCCTGCCCCCTTCCTGCTTTATTTTCCTCCCCAGTTCTCACCGTCTTTTATCCCATGCATTACACTCACCTTTTCTGATGATCTTCTGCTCCTATCCACCCACAGGGATGTGAATTCTCATAGGATGGGGATCTGTCCGTGTTGCCCATTGCTGTATCCCCAGCACTCAGACCCGGTACCAGTACAAAGTGCATGCTCAAAAATGGCGGGGGGGGGGGGAAATTTATAAGATACTGTTGAATTGTATCCACCCCAGAGGTGTGTCAATGTATGCAAAGTAGGCAGCGTGGTGCTTGGTACAGAGTATGCATTCAATAAATATTGGCTAATTATGATTATTATGTCTAATTCACAGGACTGTTGTGAGAATCAAACGAGATAATGTATGCTGAGGCATGCTGTGAACACTACGTGCTGGGTACAGGAGGTACAATATTAACGATCCTTGCTGCTTGGAGGGAACCTGAACTTAAAGTGTGATGCTTTTCATTTTCACATCACTTGGGAGGGAGGAAAGGCTGGTGGGAGGATTGCCACCTGAGGCTCAGGGAGGGGACAGGCCTTCCCCGAGGGACCCCACAGTATGAAGAAGGCAGAAGCCAGTCCCCACACCAGTGGTCTTCCCATGACTCCCTTATGAAAGTCCCCCAGTGGACGGATTGATGTATATATGACAATATCCACGTAGACCATAACTCTATATAATATACAGAATTATTTTTAGGTCCCTGAGTCGCTCTGAGAACAGTTGTGCCAGGTGATGCCTGCCCAGGACAGGCTGGGAGGGTAGGAAGGAAACTGGCTGTGTATGGGTGGTGAGGCCCATAGTGAAGCCTCCTTTGGTTTCTTTTTTTTTTTTTTTTTAATTTTTTTTTTCCCATTTATTTATTTTATTGCATTTTAGGTTTTGGGGTACATGTGAAGAACATGCAAAATTGTTGCATAGGAACACACGTGGCAGTGTGATTTGCTGCCTTCCTCCCCATCATCTTGGAATCAAGTTGGACATCAAGAATCTCATGGCATAGACTTCCCCAAGGGCAGTCCCATTTCACAAAATGAATTTTCATTTTCCAAAGCTCATCCCTTAGTTCGATTTCTGTTTTTCAGGGCATTTGTTTAAGCTCTGATGGCATGTCCAGAAAAGAACAGACCCCAACAATTTCCTGCCCGAGTCCCATCCTTCCCTCAAAGCCTTGGCTTGACCTGAGCATTGAGCTAATTCATTTCTTTGATCAAACTGGGGACTGTCTGAGCAGTGGGGTGGGCAGCATGGGACAGGGATAGGGTGGGTGTGTACAGGTGTGCAAGGCGGGCTACTTGAGGGGCGGGCGATAGTTCAGGTCACCCTCCGGCTGGACCCACGAGGGCGCCGCGTTCCTCATTCTACAAATCGTACAAGTCGGGGCACAAGACAGAGAAGCCAGGTCACGTCTCTGCAGTTACACAGCTCACGAGTGCCTGCTGGGGTGGAACCTGGTCTGTCTGTCTGTCTAACACCAGAGCTGCTGCAGAGGGAGCCAAGATTTGGGTGAGGGAGGGGCTCAGAGGTGGGGTGGAGGATTTTTTTTTTTTTTAACCTGGTTGCCGTTGGTGTGCAAATAATAACGTAACTCTGCTTGGGGACTAGTGCTGTGACTATCTTGCTGAGGGCGAAACAGGCACAGAGAGATTCGTTTGCTTTCCTGATGTTGCCCAGCTAGTTGGGGGTTGAGGCTGGATTTGGGAGGTGGGCACTGACGTGTTAGCATATGTGCTGCAACCACTGGGCTCACTGGCTCGTGACATGAGCATAGGGGTCGAAGGCTCAGCCATCTGGATTTGAGGGCTTTTACCAGCTCCCCAGTGGTGGGTGTGCTCTGAGCTCAAGCTTGTATATTTCACACTCTCCCTTGACCCTTCTTTTTAGCCTTCAGCTGAAAAATCCTGCAAGCCACTGATCCACAGAAAATATTTAAGAATACATATATTACATATATCTTGTAAACTTATTTACATATATATAAACATATATTTGGAAAGGGATTGTATCCAGGAGATTTGGGAGTGATTGTTTAAGGTAGAGGGAGGCAGGGGCATGAGATGGGGAGGGATGGAGGTGGGAACCATCAGTGGTAATTGTCAAGCATGGTTTTTTTTTTTACGTTTAAAGATGTTTATTAAAGTGTTATTTTTTAAAATTTATTTATTTTACTTTAAGGGTGGTTTTAACAATCAATACACTAAGAGAGAGGCATGCTGGCAGCAAGGACAGGAGTGGGTCCTAAACCAGGGATGGTGATTAATTCTCCACAACCGAGGGACATTAAAAAAAGAGATCAGAGTGGTTTGTGGCTATTAATTTTGTTATTAAAAATAATCAAGGAATAAAGAAATAAGGTAAAAAAGGCCCCAAATGGAACAATTCTCAGAATGTGTTCTGGGCAAAGGATTATACCTAATCCAGGTCTGGTAACCTGACATTAACAAGCAGAAAAGGCCTCGTAGGCTATTTTCTTTCTTTTAATGGGCTTTATGTTCCATAGAATGGGCACACTGGGGTTTCTCTGCCAAAGAAGGTGACTGCGGACAAATAAAATCCGGCTTCATGGGCGTTGATTGAACAGTTAAAAATGAATGAATGCATTAACAAAATTAGAGACAGGCAAGCATGGACCAGTGATGGCAATGTGTTACCCACTCCCCAGCTTTATAAAGAGATCATTGATGAACAAGTATTGTATGTATTTGTATTGTATGTATTTAAGTTGGACAGTGTGACATTTTGATACGCACATATATTGTGAAATGATTACCGTAATCAAGCGAATTAACGTATCCATCACCTCATGTAGTTCCCTTTTTCTGTGTGTGCAGTGAGAATACTTAAGGTCCGGTAAACACCTTTCTATTCTCTGCCTCTATGAGGTTATTATAAAAGAAAACCCAGGTTCCAGGCTGTTGAGGCTGTGGGTGGGAAGTGTATAAACAACTATACAGAAGAGTCATTGGTCTTGGGCTGAATGGTGACTTGAAGGGTAGTGACTGCATAGTTAAAAATGACTTACATGAGTACAGAAGTGTCGAGTACCAAGAATGGACCACAAAGACAGCGTTTTATGACCTAAAGACTAAGATTTATCCATTTATGTACAATTGTGGACTATTTAAAATAAAACAAGACTTTTACCTCAGTGGATAGTGGTATTTGGATGTACTAATCAATATTTTTGTTCTAGATCAGTGATGGGTTCATCTGTGTTTGTTGTATTTAAAAAAATCCAGGAAAACATTGAAAAGGGTGAGTAGGAGTTGAAGATGATTGTTACTCCAAGTCCGCATTATCTGCGTCCGTTAGGAAGAATATCTGGGTTGGTTCCTTCTTGGGTAAGATGCAGAGGGACGTATGTTTGTGATAGTCATGATTCTTGTTTTTGATTAGAATGGTAAATACACTCATTGTAATAATAGATGAATGATTACATACAACGAGAGGTACGCTTGGACCAGTGGTGAGACTGTCATGAAGCAAAGATTATAATTAATCCTGTGCTTCTCACCTGACGGCCATTAAAAAATATCTAGGTTTTAAAATTCTTTTCAATATCAGCCTTGTGTTCCACAGAATGGAGGCTCCAGAGTGAAATTAATGATACTTTGTCAATGAAGGTCTTGATTGTGAACTCTGTGAGAAATGAGCCATGAGCCAACCAATGTAAGTAATGTTTAGTGTTGGTGTTTTGAAGTTGGGCGGTTGGTTGGTGGTTGTTGATTGCATTATTAAACGTGAATGGACACACAAATGAAGGCAAAGATGACCAGCGTGATGAGAATGTCATGAACCAAGGGTGATTAATTTCATTTAGTGTAACTGTCATCAAATAAAAATAATATTACTGAACTGTCCTCTGTAACAAATGAGCAAAGAAAAGGAACACACACACACACACACACACACACACACGTACGTATCCTACATATATATCACATATGTTATGTTTATACATGTATCCTATGTATATATCACCTATGTAATATGTGTTATGTTTATTTTTCATATTTTCAGGCTGGGGTGGGTTTATATATGTCTATGGGGTAATTAAACATAAATAGGTGCATGTATAAAGAAGATCAAGAGAGTCAAGCATGAACTATTGAAGACAATGTACCATGACCTAAGATTTATGATTACGCAGCTCTACAAATTTGCAAGACATTAAAACACAAATATTTATGCCTTTTCATTCATTTCAGTAGCATTCTGCTGTTAATTTATGCGCTACATTTTTGCATCAACACTTCCCTAATGAAGAAGTTTGGGGTGTTAAGTCAGTGGCAGAGGGCCACATAATGAAGTGAGGTCTTGGTAGTTTTCTGCTGGTTGACTAGAATTCGTCAGTGTTCTTTCATGATTTTTGTTTAAAGGGATGAATAAAATTTAAAAGGGCCAAGCATAGATAATGAGGATGATATTTCATAGACAGTGAGGCTTATTAATTAAATTCTACACAAATAAAGGCCATTAAAAATGATCCAGGGTGTTCATTTTTCTAATAGTTGCTGTCTGTTGCACAGAATGGACAAATCATAGTTTATGTAGTCATGAAATATTTATGAGAAATTGACTCTTACTTGGGTAGATAAGGTACTTAAGGAAAATGTAATTAATAGTTGATGTTCTTAAATCTTGTCTGGAGAGTTATTCAAGGGTGTTCATAAATAAGCAAATGAATGAATGAACAAACACACAAATAAAACGAGAGAGGGCAAACATAGGACAAAGGTGATCGTGTCTCATTGCAGTAAGTTCTTTTTATTGTATGTAGCTTAAGCATCCATTTTGAACCCAAGTTTAACTTTCTAATTCCAGAAGCAGGTTTACTCACCCTTGACACAATTTGCAGTTCTTCACGTCCTCCCAGTTCTTAATGTGACAGATCCAGATATAACTACCTTGTACAGCTGCTTCCAGGACACTGCCTCCCTAAGGAACCGCCAGACGTAGCCCACTTGACTTTCCTCACTGACCCCACAGCCTGTGTGGACCACACAGATATAGTGGCTTGCTCTAAACTCACCAGTGAGAACTCTGAAGGAAGCCTGCTTGGGAGATGCCCTAGACCACAGTACAGGCTTTCCCCTTCCTGGTGGCCGTGTGAGGCACGCAGGATCTGTAAGTAATAAACCGCTTCTGTTGTCTCATTTCATGTGTTTTGTTGACTTGCTTCCTCTGTGTCTCACCTGACCAATACACTTGAATCAAACTTCTTTCCTGGTTGGGGATCTCCTAGAGAATGGCTAGGATTAGACTGGACACAGATCAGACAAGAATCATAGGGGGACTGCCAGTGTAAACGAGTTTCCTTTGAGAGGGACACCTGGTAACGGGTTAGGTAGGATACTTAGGCATTACACTTTTTGCCAGGATAAAGACGTACCCTATAAAAAATACACTGTAAACACCCATGACCACCTCTCCTGGATCTCCATCAGGGCAGAGCTAGAATTTATATTCACTCTGTTGAGACAGACCTCAAGACCATGTGGGAGGAAAGTACAATACTCATTATCCTCAAATTATGATTATTCCGATTCAGTTCATCGAAGGTCCTTTTAAAAATGCATTGTTGGCCGGGTGCGGTGGCTCAAGCCTGTAAACCCAGCACTTTGGGAGGCCGAGGCAGGTGGATCACAGGGTCAGGAGTTCGAGACCGGCCTGACCAACATGGTGAAACACTGTCTCTACTAAAGATACAAAAATTAGCTGGGCGTGGTGGTGTGTGCCTGTAATCCCAGCTACTTAGAAGCCTGAGGCAGGAGAATCGCTTGAACCTGGGAGGTGGAGGCTATAGTGAACCAAGAGCCATTGCAGTCCAGCCTGGGCAACAGAGCAAGACTCCCATCTGAAAAAAAAAAAAAGTAAATGCGTTGGTTAAACAGTTAGTTAATATTCTGGTTTTTGCATGGGGACATGTTGGATGTTGATTTTAGTACTGAAAATAATTACCTAAATGTATAAAATAAACAAAAGGCCAGAACATGGACTTGTGATGACAGTGATCCGAGAATGAAAGGATTATCATTAATTAAGTTCTGACTGCCATACAAATAGCCTACCCTGTTGCACTCCCTTTGCCAGCTGTTTTATATTTCATTTTGTACATGTACATAGTTTATTTACACGTTTGCCTATAAATAGAAATCTGGGCTATTTACTCTGAGTAAGGAGCACACGAAGAGATGAAAGATGATGTGAGTGTTCTATTAACAGAGTAAGAGATTGGATTTATGGTTGCTCATTAAAACTTCTTTAGGAATGATCAAATCAAATCAAAGAGTGTTAGCATAAACCAATGATGGTGTTTCATGGAGTGGGGATTATGATTAATCCAATTAGGTTCATTAGAAAAGGTTCCAGACTGTAACACCCCCCACCTTTTTTTTTTTGCCTTGAGACAGGGTCTCACTCTGTTTCCCAGGCCAGACCTCCCTGAGCTCAGATGCTCTTCACACCCTCAGCCTCCTGAGTAGTTGGTACTACAGCTGTGCACCACCATGCCCAGCTAAT
Organism: Cebus imitator; assembly: GCF_001604975.1. Lineage (NCBI taxonomy): Eukaryota > Metazoa > Chordata > Mammalia > Primates > Cebidae > Cebus > Cebus imitator. Next base: position 2,495,478 of record NW_016107367.1, on the reverse strand, counting down.
TTTTGTATTTTTTGTAGAGATGGGGTTTCCCCATGTTACCCAGGCTGGTCTCCAACTCTTGGGCTCAAGCAATCCACTGGCCTTGGCCTCCCAATGTGCTGGGATTGCAGGTACGAACCACCATGCATGGCCCCAATAGAACTTTCTGCAGTGATGGAAATGCTCTGTAATCTGTTCTGTACAATATGGTAGCTACTAGTCACGTGATTATTGAGTCCTTGAAATGTGGCTGGTGTTCATGAGTAACTGAATTTTTTATATGACTTAATTTTTATTAATTTAAATAGTCACATGTGGCTACTGGCTACTGTATCTGTCACTTGTGTTAGGTGGTTGGTTCATGGTAGTTTTCTGAATATTAAATATGAATACATCAATACAAAAATTAAATAAAAGAGTTGATTATGAACCAGTTATTAGTTTGTTTTCACACTGCTGATAAAGACATACCCAAAACTGGGAAGAAGAAGAGGCGGAGGTAAGAGAAAATGAGGAAGATGCAAAAGCGGAAACCCACGATAAAATCATCAGATCTTATGAAACTTATTCACTACCATGAGAACAGAATGGGGGAATCACCCCCATGATTCAAATTATCTCCGACCGTGTCCCTCCCACAACATGTGGGAATTATGGGAGTATGATCAAGATGAGATTTGAGGGGGGACACAGAGCCAAATCACATCATCCTGCCCCTGGCCCCTCCAAATCTCATGTCCTCACATTTCAAAACCAATCATGCCTTCCCAACAGTTTCCCAAAGTCTTAACTCACTTCAGCATTAACCCAAAAGTCCACAGTCCAGAGTCTCATCTGAGACAAGGCAAGTCCCTTCTGCTTATGAGTCTGTAAAATCAAAAGCAAACTATTTACTCTCTAGATACAATGTGGGTACAGATATTGGGTAAATACGGCCATTCCAAATGGGAGAAATTGGCCAAAACAAAGTGGTTACAGGGCCTGTGCAAGTCCAAAATCCAGTGGGGCAGTTGAATTTTAAAGTTCCAAAATCATCTCCTTTGACTCCAGGTCTCACATCCAGGTCACGCTGATGCAAGAGGTGAGTTCCCATGGTCTTGGGCATCTCTGCCCCTGTGGCTTTGCATGGTACACCCTCCCTCCTGGCTGCTTTCACAGCCTGGCATTGAAAAGCCTGTCTGTGGCTTTTCCAGGTGCATGGTGGTACAAGCTTGTGGATCTACCATTCTGGGGTCTGGAGGACGGTGGCCCTCTTCTCAGAGCTCCACTAGGTGGTGCCCCAGTGGGGACTCTGTGTGGGGCCATTGACCCCACATTTCCCTTCCACATTGCCCTAGTGAAGATTCTCCGTAAGGGCCTCACCTCTGCAGCAAACTTTTGCCTGGGCATCCGGGTGTTTCCGTACGTCTTCTGAAATCCAGGTGGAGGTTCCCAAACCTCCATTATTGATTTCTGTGCACTTGCAGGCCCAATACCATGTGGAAGCTGCCAAGGTTTGGGGCTTGCACCCTTTGAAACCATGGACTGAACTTTACCTTGGCCCTTTTTAGCAATGGCTGAGGTGGTCGGGACACAGGGTACCAAGTCCCTAGGTTGCACACAGCATGGGCACCCTTGGCCCAGCCCATCAAACGATTTTTTCCTCCTTGACTTCTGGGTCTATGATGTAGGGGGCATGCCATGAAGACCTGTGACAGGCCCTGGACACATTTTCCCCATTGTCTTGGGGATTAACATTCAGCTCCTTGTTACTTATGCAAATATCTGCAGCCAGATTGAATTTCTTCTCAGAAAACGGGTTTTTCTTTTCTACTGCATCACCAGGCTGCAAATTTTCTGAACTTTTATGCTCTGTTTCCCTTTTAAAATGGAATGCTTTTAACAGCACCCAAGCCCCCCATTTGAATGCTTTGCTGCTTAGAAATTGCTTCCACCAGATACCCTAAATCATCTCTCTCAAGTTCAAAGTTCCAAAAATCTCTAGGGCAGGAGCAAAATGCTGCCGGTCTCTTTGCTAAAACATAACAAGAATCACCTTTGCTCCAGTTCCCAAGAAGTTCCTCATCTCCACCTGAGACCACCTCAAGCTGGACCTTACTGTTTATATCACTATCAGCATTTCTGTCAAAGCCATTCAACAAGTCTCTAGGAGGTTCCAAACTTTCCCACCTTTTCCTGTCTTCTTCTCAGCCCTCCAAACTCTTCCAACCTCTGTCCGTTACCCAGTTCCAAAGTCACTCATACATTTTTGGGTATCTTTTCAGCAATAAACCCCACTTCTGGTACCAATTTACTGTACTAGTCTGTTTTCACACTGTCAATAAAGACATACCCAAGACTGGGAAGAAAAAGAGGTTTAATTGGACTTAGAGTTCTACATGGCTGGGAGGCCTCAGAATCATGGCAGGAGGAGAAGGCACTTCTTACATGGCGGTGGCAAAAGAAAATGAGAAAAATGCAAAAGCAGAACCCCCCGATAAACCCATCAGTTCTCATGAGACTTATTCGCTACCATGAGAACAGTATGGGGGAAACTGCTCTGTGATTCAAATTATCTCCCACCAGGATTTATGGGAGTATAATTCAAGATGAGATTTGGGTAGGGGCACAGAGCCAAACCATATCAGTCAGTGATGGTGATGTTCCTTGGAACAAACATGATTAATCCAGTTCTGTACAATTGTGGTTCACTGGCAAAAAAAGTCTTTCATTCATGAAAAAACAACATAGGCTTATTCGTTTATTTTATAACTAGTGAGTATTACGTGAATGTGTACCCCATAGTTTCTGCAAACGTTTCTCTAATGTTGGAGGTCTATGTATCTTGATGGTAAAGGATCAAAAAATTACTGTCAAAGTCATAGTGTGTTGAATAGAGCTTTGTGGATATTCATCATATGAAATTATTTACTTCAAAAATGATTGATAAACGCTAGAGATTCCATTGCATGGGGCAAGGATCATAACGTAACGTAGACCAGGGTCTGTGATTAGTTTAAGTCAATGTAAGTGTATTCCATAAATAAAAGATCTCTTGTGTTACATTTGTTAGTGAGGAACATGCAACTCATTGTCGCTGTGTGTAAAGAAGGCTGAGCTTTGACCAATGACGAAAGTGTGTCATGAATCAAATATATCCATATGTTTCTGAACAAGTGAAGCCCATTATATAAAGGTTTCTATTTCTCCAGTAACAGAGAAAAAAAGATTTAAAAAATTAAAAGATTATCTATCTATATCTATCGATCTATCTATCATCTGTCTATAATGTACTACTGTTTTTCTTGGTTTTAATGTTAGATTTTTGGTGTTTTCATTGATTATATTATAAAAATCAATAAATGGATTTTTTAAATTCAAAGATCTTATAGGTTATCTGTCTCATATGGTAAATTATCTATAGACACGAAGGCCACAAGAACCACTTCCACTTACAAAAAGAATAGGAGGCACTGAGCAGTGCCACCTCACAGCAACTCCACAGTCCTGCTGGCCAGATGATGTGGGTTCTCCCTATCTGGCCTGTCACTCATATAAGAGGGGGCACATAGAGAGGGTTTATTAGGGTCATCATTCTCCTTTTTGTTTTAGGTGATGTACTCAATGGTGTTCATTAAATTAATAATTAAAATAATCAATTGATTAAGTCAGTTAAGAACGAAGTGGGTCAGTGTAGAGAAAGAGGGCCAACCAGGGGCCAATGTTGAGAATGTGGCACAAGCCAAGGATGATGCTTAATCCAGTATTCTACAATTTTAATATTTAAAAAGTTTAAATCTAGTATCTTTCACACCTGCTTTCTCTTCTACAGAATGAGTGCACTGCAGGTGATCTGCTGCTATGTAATGATGAGTCCTGGGCTCCTTTCTCTGTGGGCAAGGAGCATGGAGGCCGATGAAAGGTCAGTGAGAGTACTTGTTGTTGGTTTGGATGGTTTGTTCATGGATGTTGACGGTATTATTTAAAAGAAATAAAAAGCTCCACATATTAAAATATTACAGAACATGCATGGACCAATGATGAGAATGTTATATGAATCGGTGTTCATGATTAATCCAACTCAACGCCACTTCCACTAAAAATACAGTCAGGCTATTTTATTTGTGTTGCTGGACATTTAATATTTGTATACATTTTATGCCACTGTTGATTTAAGCAGTCCTCCATTGATAAAGACCTATGTCATCAACTGTATAAGAGGGCAGCACACAGGCAGGTTGAAAGTGATTATCAGTATTCTATTGGGCAAGAAGATGGTGGGTTTATAGTAACTCATTGTGTCATCTTTGAAATATAGACGAATTAAAAGAAAAAGGGCCAAGTATGAGCAAGTGATGACGGCAGCATTGCCATGTATGAAGAATGTTGATTGAATCTGATCCATATGTGTCATACTTAGATGCATTATAGGATGATTTATAGTGTATTATTTCTGTGGGAAATTAGATTATAGACATGCACTGTCTGATATCACTGCTAGCCACAGGGGCTACTGTGCACTTGGAATGTGACTAGTCTAATTGACATGTGATCTACATGGAAAATTATATTGAGTTTAGAAGCCTCAGTATAAAAAAGGTAAAATATTTCTAGAATTATTTATATTGATTAAATGTTACAATGACAGTGTGTTATATATTGGGCTAAATAAAATGTGCAATTACTGTTTCACCTTTTTTTTTTTACTTTTTAAAACTGTAGCTTCTAGAAAATTTACAAGTATTTGTGTGGCTTGCATTATATATTTTATTGCTCAGCACTGCTATAAGCCAATGAAAGGAATATTCAGTTTTATATTTTTCCAATCCATGGGTATTGATTGTATTATTATTGGCTAATCAGTGATGAATCAATGACAAGTGAGAAAAAAATGGAAAGAGCACATGCTAAGCATTAAAGTGTATACTGGAACGGGGATTATTTTCCTTTCTCTTTTTTGAGGCAGAGTCTTACTCTGTCACCCAAGCTGGGGTGCAGTGGTGCAGTCACAGCTTACCTCAGCCTCAACCTCCAGGCTTAAGCAATGCTCCTGCCTCAGCCTCCCTAGTATCTGGGACCGCAGGCACATGCCACCATGCCTGGCTGTTGTTTTCTGTCTTTTTTGTAGAGACGAGGTTTCATCATGTTGGCCTAGGCTGGTCTCAAACTCCTGGGCTCAAGCCATCTACCCGCCTTGGCCTCCCAAAATGCATGAGCCATGTGTCTGGCCTATTATAAATAGATTTTATTAAGCACCAAAAGCCGTTAAAATAATGGCTATGGTTTAATGGTTACTTATTTTAGGTAAGGGTGGTTAGTTCATTGAGGTAAGGAAGATATGAAAAGATCATGTAGTAATAATCGATGCTGTTCTGTTTTGTTGGTGTTGTCTCGCTAGTCTTCAGTTTTTTTGTTTCAAAGAAAATTACGAACATTAACTAATATCTGATTAAGTAGCTGACCAAAGGGAAGAGGGCTAAGCATGACGAGTGCTGAGTGAGGGCAGGATTAATCCACGTAGGGCACCACTGAAACCCACTGTAAGACACACCCAGTCTCCCACCTTTATAGATGGGCCTGTAGTTAGGGAATAGGAACCGCAGTCTTCATCTTAACCCTTTTACAGCTCATGGTATTGATTACATTAGTATTAATAAGTGAATCGATCAGTAAATCACTAAACAAATTGAACAAATTTATAAACAAACTTATTAAACAAATGTGTAAATGAATAAAAAAAGAAAGGCAAGCATGAACCAATGGATTATTATGTTTTTGATGCATTGAAGTCAATAAAATACACACAAGCACAGGGATGGATGGTGGCTCTTATTTAGAAGGGAAAGAGTTTTCCATAAATAATAAGAAAATGGAAGAGGACCAGTGTTGAGAACGTGTCAGGTGCTAAGAATTACTGTTAATCCAGTTCTAGTCATTGAGTTCATTGAACAACAATGAGAAGGAAGATCTAATCGCTTACCTCTGGGTAATGGGCAGATTGACAGATGTTAGTGTTTTTTTTTTTTGTTGTTGTTGTTGTTTTTTTCCCCACAGACTTTTAATGTGTAAAAAACAAAGTATTTTACAACAGCATGTGCTCACTTTGTGTCTTTGTGTCATATTTTGGTAATTCATGCAGTATTTCAAATGCTATCATTATTGTTCTATCAGTGATCTGTGGTTAGTCATGCTTGTTTTGCGAGGACTTTTCAGATTTTTTCTGTTTCCTTTTTTTTTTGAGATGGAGTTTCACTCTTGTTGCTTAGGCTGGGGTGCAATGGCGTGATGTTAGTTTTATTCAGAGTTTTTAACAGTTTCTTTGAATTCTCTGCTATGGATTGTAAGGGAATGAATGAGTAAGTTTATGTCATAATTAGTTAAAAGAGAACAAATGACAGACCAGTGATGGATATAAATTATGAAGTATTAGAATAAAGTAATTTCTATACAGATGATGTCCATATAAAATATGTAATATCTAGGCTCCTAACTGCTTAATGTTCACAGATGGATTCATGTTATATTAAGTTTTGGATGCTTGCAGATTTATCCTTGTTAATTTGTTTTCAAAAGATGGATATAAGGTTAAATTAATCTATTACTAGTAAATAAGCAAATAGATGAATACATAAAGAGGGTCAAGAATGATTTGTCAATTAAACAAAATTTTATTTTATTTTAAAAATAAAATAAAACTTAAAAACCAGTGAACATTGGTGAAAATGTACCCTGAAACAAAATTTAAGATCAATATAATTCTGAACAAGTGGGTTCCATTAAAAAACGGAAGAGCGTGCTTCACTCAGTTTACATTTGTTTAATATTTCATTTTTTACCACTCTTTATTTACACATTCTGCCATTGATATAGATTTAGGTTTCTAAGCTATTGACAGAGAAAACACAAGGAAGGGAAAAAAGTGTTGTCAGTGAAGTAAAACAAGAGATTCCTTTATGTTCTTTGTTAAATATTTAAAATTTGACAAAGTTGAGGGAAGGCTAAAGACAGAGGACCCTACATGGGCCACATTGAGTATGGGGCTGGCATTGAGCATGGGGCTGACGTTGAGCATGGGGCTGACGTTGAGCATGGGGCTGACGTTGAGTATGGGGCTGACGTTGAGTACGGGGCTGCATAAGGATGTTGGTTGCTCCATATGTGCAGCAGTGAGCTCCCCTGTAGAAGGAGATTCAGTGGATTAGCTCATGGAGAAATTAGCCTACATATACCAGTTATAATATTCATATATCTTATTTTTGATTTGTTGTGATTCATGAATATTGGTAAAGTGATTTTTAGTCAATTAATGAATTAAATCAATAAGCAAATGTATAAATAAAATCTCAACTAAGCCATTGATAAGTACTCTAGGGTGCTTAAATCAAGGATTTTGATTAAACTATATTACTCTGAGGTCCATTATAAAACCAAATCTAATTTACTGCCTCAGTGGGGCATGAGCTTTTAGCTGCAGTGAGGAATGTAAGCATCTTGTGCTTGGGATTTTGCAGATCTGATATGAATCCTATTATTAGTAGTAAATCAGTGCAGAGTAAATAAAGACACATACCAATGAATCCAGCTAAAGAGGGCTGGATATGCATCAGTTATGGGAGAATGTAATGAGATACATATTATTATTAAATATTTCTGAGAAGCTGAGTTCTAGTAAGTAAACAGTTCAAGGCTGTTACCACATTGGTTAGGAATGTATGGACAGATGTATGTTTCTGGGTTGGCAGCTGTTAATTTTGTTCTGTATTTTAATATGAAAAGGGAAAAAAAGGAAATTGCTTACAAAACTGCCTACCTGAAAGATCAAGCAGGGGCCATCTGTTGAGCTTATGGGCAGATGTTAGTGTTATTTAGAGCTCTTATTCAGAGCATGCAGGTTCACAGTTTTTGACGGCATTATTCTGAGTAAATGAAAGAAGGGATTATCTATTTATTTTTTATTGACAGAATACTTTTTTTTTATCTATAGCATCAACAACACTTCCATCATAGCAATGACAAAATGATGAGTATAATAAAATAATAAAAATGTTAGTAATATAGCTAACAATTATTGTACTATATATTTAATCGCTGCAATTTTTAATTTTCTATTTTTATTTCAATAATTTTGGGGGAACAGGTGGTTTTTGGTTACGTGGGTAAGTTCTTCAGTGGTGATTTCAGAGATTGTGGTGCACCTGTTACCTGGACAGTGCCCACCATACCCAATGTATAGCCTTTTATTCTTCACCCCTACAAACCTTCCCCCCAAGTCCCCAAAGTTCATTATGTCATTATTATGCCTAGGCATCCTCATTGCTTAGCTCCCACTTATAAGTAAGAGCATAAGATGTTTGGTTTTATTCCGAAGTTAATTCAGTTAGAAAAATGATCTTCAGCTCCATCTGGGTTGCTGTGAATGCCATTATGTTGTTCTTTTTTATGGCAGAGTAATATTCTGCAGTGTATATATATGTATGTATATATATATATATATACACAACACATTTTCCTTATCTACTCGTGGGTTGCTGGGCATGTAGGCTGGTTTCATATCCTTGCAATTGTGAATTGTGCTGCTATAAACATGCGTGTGCCAGTGTCTTTTTCATATAATGACTTCTTTTCCTCTGGGTAGATACCCAGTAGTGGGATTGCTGGGTTAAATGGTAGTTTTACTTTTAACTCTTAAAGGAATCTTCATACTGTTTTCCATAGTGGTTGTACTACTTTACATTCCCACCAGCAGTGTAGAAATGTTTCCTTTTCACCACATCCATGCCAACATTAGTTAACTTTTTATTTTTTAATTATGGCCATTTTTGCAGGAGTAAGGTGGCATCCCATTGTGGTTTTAATTTGCATTTCTCTGATAATTAGCATTTTTTCATGTTTGCTGGCCATTTGTGTATCTTTTTTGGGGAATTGTCTATTCATGTCCTTTGCCCACTTTTTGATAGATTATTTTTGATTTTTTGCTGATTTGCTTGAGTTCTTTGTAGATTCTGAATATTAGTCCTTTGTCAGATTGTAGTTTGCAAATATTTTCTCCTACTCTGAGGGGTGTCTGTTTACCTTGCTGATTATTTTTTTGCTGTGCAGAAGCTTTTTAGTTTCGTTAGGTCCCATCTGTTTATTTTTGTTTTTGTTGCATTTGTTTTTGCATTCTTGGTCATAAACTCTTTGCCTAAGCCAATATCTAGAAGAGTTTTCCCAATGTTATATTGTAGAGTTTTTTTGATTTCTGGTCTTAGATTTTAAGTCTTCCATTTTGAGTTGACTTTTGTTTAAGGTGTAAGAGATGATGATCCAGTTTTATTTTTCTACATGTGTCTTGCCAATTATCCCAGCACCATTTGTTGAATAGGCTGTCCTTTCCCCACTTTATGTTTTTGTTTGCTTTGTTGAATATCAGTTGGCTGTAAATATTTGGCTTTATTTCTGGGTTCTCTATTCTTTTCCATTGGTCTACGTGCCTATTTTTATGAGTATCATGCTGTTTTGGTGACTGCAGCCTTGTAGTGTAGTTTGAAGTTGGGCAATGTAATGCCTCCAGATTTGTTCATTATGCTTAGTATTGCTTTGGCTATGTGGCCTCTTTTTTGGTTTCATATGAATTTTAGGATGGTTTTTTCTAGTTCTCTGAAGAATGATGATGGTATTTGGGTGGGAATTGCATTTAATCTGTAGATTGTTTTTGGCATTATGGTCATTTTCACAATATTGACTCTGCCCACCTCTGAACATGAGATGTGTTTCCATTTGCTTGTGTCGTCTATGATTTCTTTCAGCAGTGTTTTGTAGTTTTCCTTGTAGAGATCTTTCACCTCTTTGGTTAGGTATATTCCTAAGTATTTTTGTTGTTGTTGTTGCAGTTGCTATATAAGAATCAAAAGTTCTTGATTTGATTCTTAGCTTGGTTGTTGTTGGAGTATAGCAGTCCTACTGATTGTGTGAAAGGGATTATTTAAATGAAGACAAACATAGATGAATAAGGTTAATTTATCATTTAAAATGTCCATATAAATAAAAGGGTAATGGGGTTCTGCTCACTGTGGATAAACAGCATAGAGTCAGTTACTTGTAATAATATTTTAGGCCATTTTGCATTTTCTTTGAAGAAAATAAAAATACTAATAAATTATTCCATAAGTGAATATAAAATAAACAAATAAATGAATAGATTCATAAATTAAGATCAAACACAGACCATTGGTGAAAATGTGTTAAGAAGTGGGAACATAAATATATCCAATTCTAATCAAGAAAGACCGATAAAAAAGATCACCTTGGTTCTTACCTGGGTGGGTGGTGCTTAAGTGACAGAATTTGGAATATGCATAGTTTTTATTATTTTCTTAGGGTATAGGTTTAGGAGTTTTCACTATGCTGCCTAAATTAGTGATTAACAAAGACAATAAATAAACTCAGTGGCATTCTTGGGCTAATGGTGGGAATTTAACAAAAACTGGAGTTTTTTAAAAATTTGGTACAACAGGACTTAGGTCCCTTAAAAAATAGAAATCTGTGCTGCTTCTTGACTTTTCTAAAATCTGGTTTTTACTCTACATATTCAATATGCCAGATCTGACTTATTCGTTATACAGTGATGGAGATGTTGCTGACATGTAGGTGGATAAGGAGCAGAGAGGCACATGTAAGTAACAGAGTTCTTGTTCTTGCTTTGAAGGGGATTATTCATGTTGTCCATGGAATTAATTCAAAGGAATGAATAGCTACCACAAACATAAATAGAATTAAACATGCTGGCTGGGCACAGTGGCTCACGCCTGTAATCCCAGCACTTTGGGAAGCTGAGGCCGGTGGATCACGAGGTCAGGCATTCAAGACCAGCCTGGCCAACATAGTGAAAACCCATCTCTACTAAAAATACAAAAAATTAACCAGGCATGGTGGTGGACACCTGTAATTCCAGCTACTTGGGAGGCTAAGACGGGAGGATTGCTTGAACCCAGGAGGTAGAGGTTGCAGTGAGCTGAGATCTCACCACTGCACTTCAGCCCAGGTGACAGTGTGAGACTCCATCTCAAAAAACAAACAAACAAACAATGCTGAGAGAGTGGATGTGAAGTGTTCTCGTCACAAAAGTGACGACTATGAGAGGTAATGGGTATATTAATTAGCTAGCGATCCGACGATGTATATACTTCAAAACATCATGTCGTACACGATAAATACACATAATTTGATCTGTCAATTAAAAAATGCAGTAATAAAATCAAAACAAATGAAAGAATGCCATGCATGGACCAATATTGGGAATACGTAATGAACCATGGGTTAAGATGAATTTATTTTAGTACAACTGAGATCCGTTACAAACAAAATCGGAGGGGGTTGTATTCATTTTCACAGTTGCTTAATATTCTACTCTATTGTGCACCATATTTTAAGAAGATTCTTCTGCTGCTAAAGATCTAGGCTTTTAAATTGTTGGGGAGGGAGCACCTACAAATGTGGGACAAATTGCCAGTGTTCTGGTCGTGGAATGAGATGATAGGCTGTTCACTGTACTGTCTTTAAGTTACAAGGACATTAAGTGAAAGATGAGTGAGCAAAGAGCAGTGACACACACGGGATGGGTAGGAATAACGTTATTGATTAATCTATAGGTACAATCTGAGGCCCAATTAGAAAGAGATCTTATCTACCAGCTCTGTGGGAAATGAGCCTGGAATAGCAGTCAAAGGTCTTGATCTTGGGTGTTTGTGATTCATAGATATTAAATTATTTTGTTGGTGAAACAATAAATGAAATAGTATGTATAATCAATAAACAGTGTATAAGTAAATACATGAGGAAAAATGTCAAGTTTGGATCAGTGATGAGTAATTCAGGGGCATATAAGTCATTCATTTTGATTAAACCCTAAACTCTGAAGTCCATCAAAAAGAGACCTAGTTATTCTCTCTAAGGGAATGAAGTTCAGAGTAGAAGTTCAGGTTCTTGGGCTTTAATGGTTCCTAGGTAGGGATTGTAAGTGAATCAATGAATGCAATAATAAAGAAATGTGTAAGTGAAGATAAAGATTGTCATATGTGGACCATTTATGATAGCATGTCATGAAACAAGTATTATTACTAATATATTTGTATAGTATTTAATTTCAATATAATATATAGGCAAAAGCTGTTATTTGGAGTACATAGGAGCTCCAGACACATAGAAGCACATAGACAGATGTATCTAAGGGTCCGTGTTGGTATTCTGGATTTGTAAGAGGTTGCTAGTTGTCAGCTTATTAAGAAGGGCAAGTATTTACAAAAACAAAAGATTACATGACTGTAACAGAAAAGGAGCAAGTATGTGCCAATTTGAGGATGTGTTACATGACACCAGTTATGACTGATCTAATTATAACCATTTAATTTTATAAAAAATAACAAAAAATGGCAAGGGATAGAGTCAGTTATTTCTGTGGGTAATGAGCATGTGGGTTGTTTGGTCTTGTTTTGTGTTCACATGTAGAGTCTAGGATCTCTGGTAATTACATTTTTTTTAAGTTGAATGAATATGATTGTATCTCAAGGGCCAACTCTGGACAGTGTGGAGCATGTGATGTGGAATAAAGCTAATGACTAATCCCACTCTACCCTACTGATGTCCATGTAGAGAAAGTGGGATCTAGGTGCTTCTGTCTTGGGTTAACTTGGGTTAAGTTCATAGACAGATCATAGAACATTCCAGTCCTAGGCTGCTGGTGGGTTTACTATACATTTTACTGAGATAGGGCCAAACATGAACCAATATGGAGAATGTGTCATATGACCAGGGTTATAATTAATCCAACATTATTTAGTGAGTTTAATTTATTTATTTATTGCATTTCAGGCTTTGGGGTATATGTGAAGAACATGCAAGATTGTTGCATAGGTACACACATGGCAGTGTGATTTGCTACCTTCCTCCCCATCACCTATATCTGGCATTTCTCCCTATGCTATCTCTCCCCAACTCCCCACCCACTGCTGTCCCTCCCCTATTTCCCTGTGACAGACCCCACTGTGTGATGCTCCCCTCCCTGTGTCCATGTGTTCTCATTGTTCAACACCTGCCTGTGAGTGAGAACATGCAATGTTTGATTTTCTGTTCTTGTGTCAGTTTGCTGAGAATGATGGTTTCCAGGTTCATCCATGTCCCTACAAAGGACACGAACTCATCGTTTTTTATGGCTGCATAGTATTCTATGGTGTATATGTGCCACATTTTCCCCGTCCAGTCTATCATTGATGGGCATTTAGGTTGGTTTCAAGTCTTTGCTATTGTAAACAGTGCTGCAATGAACATATGTGTGCATGTGTCCTTATAGTAGAATGATTTATAATCCTTTGGATATATACCCAGTAATGGGATTGCTGGGTCAAATGGAATTTTTATTTCTAGGTCCTTGAGGAACTGCCACACTGTCTTCCACAGTGGTTGAACTAATTTACACTCCCACCAACAGTGTAAAAGTGTTCCTATTTCTCCACATCCTCTCCAGCATCTGTTGTCTCCAGATTTTTTAATGATCGCCATTCTAACTGGCGTGAGATGGTATCTCAAGTAGTTTTGATTTGCATTTCTCTAATGACCAGTGATGATGAGCATTTTTTCATATGTTTGTTGGCCTCATATATGTCTTCTTTTGTAAAGTGTCTGTTCATATCCTTTGCCCACTTTTGAATGGGCTTGTTTGTTTTTTCTTGTAAATCTTTTTAAGAAAATAAAAAGAGGCTGTAGTTACGGTCTATGAACGTGTAGACAGATATTGACAGTTCTTATCTTTTGTCTTGGAGTCCGTTGTTATTGAGATGTTGTTCTAAGTGAATAAAAGAGGTTATTTATATCTAGATCAATTATTTAAGAGAAGGCCAAGCACGGGCCAATGAAGAACACCTGTTAGGAACCAAAGATAATGATTACTCCGGTTACACTCTAATGTCCAGATACATAGAGCTCCAGGTTGCCCTCCTTTGGGTAAAGCAAACGTTGAAATTTCCATGGAGTAATTCTTTAGAAAAACATATATATAATTTATTCCATGCTTAATTATATACATGAATTAATAAGTGAATCACTAGACAAGTAAATCAGAAAGATTCTGCATCGTTGGTGAGAATATGCCATAAAACAAAGGTTTTCATTGATTTAATTTTTCACAAGTGAGATCCACTAGAAGTGATCACCTATCTGTTAAATTTATAGATAGGGAGTATGTAGACAGATATTTGTGGTAGATATAGCTCTTATTCTTATGTGGACATTCACTGTATTATTTAAAAGCCAAAGCTACACAAGTCAATAAATAAGGAGTGGCACTTTTGGACAATGATGGGATGACCCAAGTTTAAGATTAATCTAATACTGCAAAATAAATTTTCATTAACAATATCTAACTGTAGGTCTTTCTTTCTTTTGAAAGTGTGTGTTTTCCTTGACCAAATGAGCACATCATGGTGAAGAACTGATTTAATCATTCTCTAATGATAAAGATCTTGGCTTTTACCTCTGTGGGTAAGGACAGAAGATATTAATGTAAGTAACAGCTGTCATTTACTGTTCTTGGATTGGGAAGTTGGTTTATGGGTGTTGCCTGAATAACTGGATATATATTCATAAATAAAATGAGATTACACCAACATGGACCAGTGATGAGAATATGTTCAGAATTGGGATTTATGATTAACATGATTCAGGCCGGGTGCGGTGGCTCACGCCTGTAATCCCAGCACTTTGGGAGGCCGAGGCGGGTGGATCACGAGGTCAAGAGATCGAGACCATCCTGGTTAACATGGTGAAACCCCGTCTGTACTAAAAATACAAAAAATTAGCTGGGCATGGTGGCGCGTGCTTGTAATCCCAGCTACTCAGGAGGCTGAGGCAGGAGAATTGCCTGAACCCAGGAGGTGGAGGTTGCGGTGAGCCGAGATCGCGCCATTGCACTCCAGCCTGGGTAACAAGAGCGAAACTCTGTCTCAAAACAACAACAACAACAACAACAAAAAAACATGATTCAGTACTAGTAAACTTCAATGAAAAAGATACAGGGTGTTTCATTTGTTTTCAGAGGTGATTTAAATTCTGCTTTATTTTTGTGCTGTGATTCATTTAAGTACCTCTCCATTGATAAAGATTTAGGCTATTAATTCCTTAAGGGAGGAGCACATAGAAGATGGGCAATATTGTCAGTGCTCTAGATGTGCAGTATGATTATAATTCGTTGGTGATTTATTGCACCATCTTTGTTATCTGAAAGAAGACCAAGTGTGGTCCAGTGAGTAGCATGGAGCTGACATGAAACAAGGATGTTGATTAATTTATGTGTGTAAAAAGTGCATATATATATATGTATCTGTGTGTATATATATATATATATATATATACACACACTCAGATATACTCACACATACATATATGTGTGTGTGTGTGTCTATCTATTAGCTCTGTGGTCAGTGGACATGTGGACAACTATTAGTATTCCAGATGTTCTTGAGCTGTTTGACTCACAAGGATTGATTATAATATTATTAATGAATCAATGAATATAGAAATAAATAATGCATAAAGTGTGTTGAGTATAGCCAGTTATTAATATTCTGAGCTGTAGGAATAAAAGATTTTGATTAGATTCTGTAACTCAGAGGTTTATTAGAAAAAAGAAACTAGTTATTTCTTCTGTGGGAAAGGGGCTTACAGCAAAAGTTAGGAAAAGCCAAGGATGTGGTTCTCAGTTCTTCAGGCCTGTGCATTGTATGAAAAGTGAACCAATGCAAGAATAAATAAAGATGTAGAAATTAATGATGGCTAATTATGCAAGTCGGTAATGAAACAAGGATTATTATTAATTATTGTTATTTTCTGAAGTACTGAGTTTTATAACATAGATTAAGCCTACCTTATTATTTTTCATAAAAGACACATCTAATTTCATGACAGTCCCTGTTGTAATTTTGGATTGATGTTGGGTAGCTGGTTGTCAGTTTTATTTAGAAAAGAAACAAATCATTTACATGAAAAGTAATTGTTCCAATAATTGCCTAATTGAAAGAAGGCCAGGTGTGGACTAATACTGAGAATATGATCATAGGCATTATTATAATTGCCTAATTGAAAGAAGGCCAGGTGTAGACTAATATGGAGAATATGATCATAGGTGTTATTAATGTAATTCTGTTCACTGAATATTATTTAAGAAAACAAAAATGATCTAGCCATTTATATCTTTGGACAGTGAACATACAAACAGATATTAGTCAGTGTTCTTGTCCAGTGTTGTGGCTTTTATTCATTTTGATGTATTATTAAAAAGTGAATGAATAAATGAGTTTGTGTTTCAATTATTTAAAAAAATATGGAGGATTGGCCAGTGTGTCACCAAGCAAAGATAACAACCTATTTTTACAGATTAAAAAAAAAGAAATCTACCTGGATCCCACTTTGGACAAAGTACATGTTAACAGTTGCATGAAATGGTATTTTACTTTTGGATTACTGTTTGGTTTTATTCTTTTTTTTAAAAAAAATGAGCAAATGATCAAGTTATTTTGGCGGTAATTAAATAAAAGAAAGAACATAGGTGAGTCAGCAAATGCTTAAATTAAGGTAAATCTTAGATTACTGTTTCTTGACACACTCTCAGCAATGCTCAAATATGGTTCCTTAAGAAAGATTAATGAGGTTTGGGTGTTTATGTGGTTAGGGACTATACAGATGGATAGTGGTAATGGTTATATTTATTACTCCTGCATTGGATAGATTTAAGGGTTCATTATGTTAAAAATTAAACAGTAAGTAAATCCATACGTAAAAGGTATGGTTATTCTTGAGTCAATAATGAGAATGTTTAAGGAACCAAGGTTTATTATTAATTGAATCCCTCATGACTCAAGTCCATTAAAAGAAGGTAAGTCTTGGCGGTTCGATTCTTTCTAAAATATATATTTTCTTTCACACAATGAACATGCTACAGCTAATTATTCAATAACAATAAAGATACTGGTGTTTTACCTCTGTGGGTAAGGCTGTCAGAGACTATTGTAGATAACAGTCAAAATTCGTGTCCTGGGTTTCTGTGGCTTGTTCATCACTAAATTATATGAGAATAATAAACCGTAAATATATACATGTATAAAAAGCAAACCATGGAAGAACCAATAATGAAGATGAACCAAAGTTTATGCTTAGTCTGATTCAGCCCAACGTAAGCCCATTGCAAATGATGGAGGGCTTGTATGAACTTTGTGTTTTATTTTGTGCCGTGGTTGATTTACACACATTTTCTTTAATGTTAAAGATCAGGGCTCTTCACTCCTGTAGGCAGATAGGAAGAGGAAGATGGTGTCTGTGTCCTCACTGTGGGTTAAGATGGGGGTTCACAGTTGTTATTCCATTCTATCATTGTCTTTTGCTGTGTAATGAATTGCTGAACAATTTAATGGCTTAAAACAAGAATAATCATTTGTTATTTCTCATGGTTTCTATGTGGCAGGAGTCCAGGAGAGGCTCACTGGGGCAGTTTTGGCTTAGGGTCTCTTGTGAAGTTTCAGGAGAGATGTCAGGTGGAGCTGCAGTTATCCGAAAGCTTGACTGTACCAGAGGGTCTGCTTCACCTACATGGCTGGAAAGGGTGCCGATTGTGGGAAGCCACAGTTTCTTTACAAATGAACTCTTCCTTAGGACTTCTTGAGTATCCTCACAACATGGCAGCTGACATCCCCTAGTGTAATCAATCTAAGACAGAGAAAGGTGGAACCTTCAATGTATTTTATATTCTAGCTCTGAAGTCATACACCATCATTTTCACAGTATTCTGTTGGTAATATGGGTGATCACGATTCAATATGGAAAGAAGCTACACAAAGCTATGCATACCAGGAGGCATGGGCCTTGGGAGGCATTTTGGAGGCTGGCTACCTCACGTACTATCTTTAAAATATAAACAAATTAAACAAAGTATGGATGAAATATTAACATGAGATTGATATGAAGCAAGGAAGTGTACTTAATTATTTATATAATGCTGAGCTTCATTCTGAAAAATGTAGTATCACGTCTATGGAAAATAAGCTTATAGATCTCAATAATATTCAAGGATCTTGTTGTTAGATTTTTTTGATTTGTGTCTATTGGCTTTATTATTAGTGACTCAATGAGTGAAGCAAACAAAGGTATGAATGAATGAATAAAAAAAGCATGCTAGGACTAGACCAATGATGAGTATTCTGGGGTGTCTGAGTCAATGATTTTGATTAAACCCCGTAACTCTGAGGTCCATTACAAGAAGAGACCTAGTTAATATATATATGGTAAATGATATTATAGTAGAAGTTAGAATTATTTGGGATTTTGTTCTTAAGCTGTTGAGGTTCATAGGTATGGATTGTATTACTAGAAGAGAATCAATAAATGAATAATGAAACAAATATGTAAATAAGGGAAGACAAGTAGAGCCGTATGTGCCCTAATTATGAAAATGTATAACATTTATTATTAATATGCTTCTGAAGCACTCAGTTTCAAAATAAATTGATTAAATCTGATACCTATTTGGGTAAGGAATATATATAGAGATAAGTACCTAAAAATTGATGTTTGTCCTGCATTATTTAGGTGGTGCTGTTTCTTATTGAGCAAAAGAAAATATGATCTAGTCTGGGAGTAATGAGCAAATGGACAGCAGTTAATGCCATTCAGATTTCTGATGGTCTGTATGTTAACAGATATTGATGATCTCGTGAGTGAATTATACCCATGAGTGAATGTATTCAATTATCTGAGGAAGGTAAAGCAGTGTTTCTTGACTTTGGCTCTATTGACATTTTGGGTAATTCTCTATGGTGCAGGGTTGTCTTTTGTATTGTAGGATGTGAAGTAACTTCATTGGCTTCTACTCAGTAGATGCCAATATTGACCCCCGTCCCAGAGTGACAATCAAACATTTCTCCAGACTTTGGCAAATTTCATCTGTAGGGGCAACATTGTCCCTAGTTGAGAACCACTGAGATACAACATGGACTGAAGAGGGGCGTGTGTTAAAAAAAGTGTGAATTATTTATCCTGTTGTATCTTACTGATACTAAGATAAAGAAAAACAAAAAACCTAAAACTAGGCTCTTCCCACATGGCATCAGGTTCATGTGTATGGTTGCATTTAATTGTATTACAGTTCTGGGTTGTTGATGGGTTGATCATATTGTGTTTTCTCTCAAAAAACAAATAATTGTTCATGAATACTTAATAAATGAATAAGTAAAACAACAAATGAATAAAGAAACACATAAAGGAGAGTCTATCATGGACTATGGTAAAAATTTGCCATAAAAAGTGATTAAATTTACCTAATTCCGTACTGTATAAATGAGATCTATTATTGGAGAAAAGGTTCTAGATTTTTACCATGTGGGTAGAAAACACATAGATGGATACTTGTAATAGCTTTTATTCTTGTTTTGGGTGCCAGATAAATCAGTAAATAATATTCCAGGCTATTTTGGGCCACTGATTAAAATGTGGTATGAATGAGAGTTTATGATTAATCTAGTACAGTCCTACAGATGTCCCCTGAATGATTTAAATGCATGTAGGCTGTTCTTTCTTAAATCTGCTCTTAGTTTACACAACAGATGCACCATATCTGATTTAATTATTCTTCAGTGGTGAAAGTTATGGCTCGCTCTTCTGTGGGTAAAAGTGTAGGAATGGATTTAAGTTAATTTTTATATTCTTGATTTGTGGGGGATTGTTCTTGTTTTTTATTATTTTAGAGAAATAAATTGGCACATATTTAAATAAAGTAAAAAAGCCCTGTGCATTGCCCAGTTATAGAAATGTTTTGTAAACAGAAACAAAATTATATTCTTTTCATTCAATACAACTGAAAGTATTAAAGAAAAGAAGTTAGAGGGTATTTAAATGACCTTTAGAGATGAGGACTCTTGCATCTTATTTTTGCACTACAGCTAATTTGTATTTCTTTAAGTGACCTAATCTCTTGAATCTTTAAGGGTGGCACATGAGAAAATGGTTTATGTTGTCACTGTTCCTATCGTGGGGTAAGATGGTGTGTTCATGGTCATTTATTGTGCCACATTTAAAATATGGACAAATTAGGCCAGTTGTGGTGGCTCACACCTGTAATCCTGGTACTTTGGGAGGTCAAGGTGGGTGGCTCACCTGAGGTCAGGAGTTTGAGACCAGCCTGGCCAACATGATGAAACCCTGTCTCTACTAAAAATACAAAGATTAGCTGGGCATGGGGCAGGAAAATCGCTTGAATCTGGGAGGCAGAGACTGTAGTGAGCTGAGGTTGTGCTGCTGTACTCTAGCCTGGGCAACAGAGCAAGACTCTGTATCAAAAAAATAAAAATAAAAAAAATTAAAATAAAATCTGGATAAATAAAATGTAAAGGAGCAAAAATGGATCAGTGATGAGTATAGTATTGCTAAGAAGCAGGGATGTTAATCCATGTGTTTGATGTTTGGATTCATTGTAAAAAGAGATAATCTGTAAACTTTGTTTATCTTAGAAATGTCATGATTTTTATTGTTGCTGTCACCCAGGCTGGAGTGCAGTGGTGCAATCTCAACTCACTGCAACTTCTGCCTCCGGAGTTCAAGTGATTCTTCTGCCTCAGCCTCCCAAGTAGCTGGGACTACAGGTGCTCACCAACACACCTAGCCAATTTTTGTGTTTTAATAGAGATGGGGGTCTCACCATGTTGGCCAGGGCGGTCTTGATCTCTTGCCTTTGTGATCCACCCGCCTTGGCCTCCCAAAGCACTGGAATTACAGGCATGAGTCACTGCACCCAGTCTATTGTTTAGTTTTAGAAGTACTTTGTATATTTTGTATAATAGTCCTTTATCTGGTATGTCTTTTGCAAATATTGTCTCCTAATTTGTTGCTTGCCTATTCATTTTCTGGACAGCTTCTTTATGGAGCACACATTTTTAAAGTTCAAAGATCAGTTGGTAATATTTATGCGACTCTATTTATGGGCTATCTGTGCTGTTCCATTGATCTCTTTTCTGTTCTTTTGCCAATACCACACTGTCTATTACTGCAGCTTTGTAGTAAGTTTTGAATATGGGTAATGCCAGTTCTCCAACTTTGTTCTTCCCTTCAATATTGTGTTGGCTATTCTAGGTCTTTTGCCTCTTCGTATAAACTTTAGGAGAGTTTTGTCAATATCCACAAAATAACTTGCTGGGGTTTTTATTGGGATTGCATTGAATCAAACTGGGAAGAAATGACATCGTTCCAATATTCTTTTGCTTAATTCTTCTTTGATTATATTCATTAGAGTTTTGTAGGTTTCTTCATATAGTATTGTACATGTTTTGCTAGATTTATACCTTTATTTTATCATATTCTATTTTGTGTTCCTATTATATAGTAATATATAACAATATATAATAATATATAATAGAATATTTACACATTTTATTTATTACAATTATACCTATTTTATATTTTTGGTTGTACTCATGCAAATAGTATTATGTTTTTAATTTAAAATTTCACTTGTTCATTACTGGCCTGTTGGAAAGCATTGACTTTTGTATATTAGCCTTGTATCCTACAACCTTACTGTAATCACTTATTAGTCCCGTGAAGTTTTTTATTGTTGTTAGTTCTTTCCTAGATTTTATTTTCTACATAGATGATCATGTTACCTGCAAAGACAGTTTTATTTCTTCTTTCTCTATCAGTATACTTTTAATTTCCTTTTCTTGTCTTATTCTGTCACCAGAACTCCCAGTATGATATTCAAAGGCAGTAGTGAGAGAACATCTTTGCCTTGTTCTTGATCTTAATGGGAAAAGTTTGAGTTTCTTACCATTAAATATAATGTTAGTTGTAGATTTTTATATATATTTTTTATTAAGGAAAATTTTCATGATTCCTAGCTTACTGAGGGTTTATTTTATTTATTTTATTTTTTATTTTTTGAGACAGAGTCTCACTCTGTCACCCAGACTAGAGTGCAGTGGTGTGATCTCAGCTCACTGCAACCTCCACCTCCCGGGTTCAAACGATTCTCCTGCCTAAGCCTTTCAAGTATCTGAGATTACAGGCATGTGCCACCATACCCAACTCATTTTTGTATTTTTAGTAAAGATGAGGTTTTGTCATGTTGGCCAGACTGGTCTCAAACTCCTGGCCTCAAGTGATCCACCCACCTTGATCTTGCAAAGTGCTGAGATTACAGGTGTGAGTCACTGCACTCGGCCTTATTTTTTAATCATAAATGGGCGTTGAATTTTTGTCAAATGCTTTTTTATGTTTATTGATATGATTATGTGGTATTTTTTCCTTTGTTGATGTAATGGATTAAATTAATTGATTTTGAAATGTTGAGCCAAGCTTGCATAAATGTTACAAATTCTACCTGGTTGTGCTGGTAATATTTTTTTGAGAATTTTAACATATATGGTCATGAGAAATATTGGCCTATAGTTTTTTTTTTTCTTTGAATTTTTTTTAATGGTTTTGGTATTAGGGTAATGCTGACCTTTGGGAATGAGCTAGGAAGTAGTTCTATCTTCTGAAAGAGGGTACAGAATTGATATAATTTCTTCCTAACTGTTTGAAAGAATTAACCAGTAAATTCATCTGCGCCTGGTGTTTTCTGTTTTGGAATGGTAATTATCGATTAAATTTCTTTAATAGATATAGGACTATTCAAATCATTTTCTTCTTGTATGAGTTTTGGCAGATTGTGTCTTTCAAGGAATTGGTACATTTCTTTAATGTCATCAAATTTGTGGGCATAGAGTTGCTTATATTATTCCTTTTAATGTCCATGGGGTCTGTAGTGATGTTCCTTCTTTCTGATATTAGCAGTTTGTGACTTTTCCTGTTTTCTTAGCTAGCTACCTAGAGGCCTTTTGATTTTGTTGAACTTTCCAAAGAACCCATTTTTTTGGTTGTTGTTGATTGTTCTTTAGTGATTTCCTGTTTTCAGTCTCATTGATTTCTGCTCTAGTTTTCGTTTTTCCTCCTTCTGCTTACTTTGGACTTAATTTGCTCTTTTTTTCTAAGATGGAGGCTTACATTAATAATTCTAGATCTTCTTTTCTTTTTGAAAGTTAATATCAATATTATTTTAAATGGAAAAATATAATTTTATATATCTATGGGGCACAATGGTATGTTTTGATGTATATGTACAATGTAAAATGATTAAATCAAGCTAATTAACATATCCATCATTTTTGTCATTTACCTATCATTTTATTGTGAGACATCTGAAATTTACTCTGAGTTATTTTGAAATACACAATACAGTATCATTGACTGTAATCACCCTGCTTTGGAGTAGATGTCGAACTTATTCCTCCTGTCTACCTGAGACTTTGTACTTTTTGATCAACAACTCCCCATTCTCTCCCTTGTTCCCACCCCATCCTCCATTAACCATCACCCTAATCACTACTTCTATGAGTTCAACTCAGAGAATATGTGATATTTGTCCTTGTGTGCCTGGCTTATTTCACTCAGCATTATGTCCTCCAGGTTCATCTACACAGTCACAAATGACAGAATTTTCTTCTTTTAAGAGGATGAATGGTATTCCATTATGTGTACATTCCACATTTTCTTTGTTCATTCATCCCTTGCTGGACCTTACTTTGTTCCGTATCTTGGAGACTGTGAATAATGGTGCAATAACATAGGAGTGCAGATATCCCCTTGACATTTGATTTCAATTTCCTTGGGTGGGATTGCTGGATCATATGGTAGTTCTATTTTTATTATTTTTTGAGGAACCTCCATAACTTTTACCACAATGGCTATACTAAATTACATTCCTACCAACAATATAGAAGAGTTCCCTTTTCTCTGCATCCTTGGCATCATTTGTTACCTTTCATCTTTTTGATGAAAGCTATTCTAAAAGATGTGAGATGGTATCTCATTGTGGTTGTAATTTGTGTTTCCCTAGTGATTTGAGTGACTGAGAATTTTTTTTTACATATCTGTTGGTCATTAGTATGTCTTCTTTGGGAAAATATCTATCCACATCCTGTGTCTATTTTTAAATTGGGTTTTCTTGCTATTGACTTGTTTGTGCTCCTCACATATTTTTGCATGTTAACTCCTATCAGATGTATGGTTTGCAAATTCCTTTTTCCTGATCTGGAAGTGGTCTCTTCATTTCCTTAATTGTTTCCTTTGCTGTGCAGAAGGCTTTTAATTTGATGACATTCTATTTGTCTATTTTTACTTTTGTTCTCTGTGTTTTTGGGATCATATTAAAAAATCATTGTCTAGACCAATGTTGTGGAGCTTTCCCTCTAGTAGTTTTACAGTTTCAGGTTTTACGTTGAAGTTTTTAATCCATTTTGAGTTGATTTTTGTATATGGGGTGAGACAAGGATCTAATTTCATTCTACGTGTTGATAACCCAACAGCATTTATTGACTATACGGTCCTTTTGCCATTGTATGCTCTTGGTACTGTTGTCCCAAATCAATTGATTGTAAATGTGTGAGTTTTATAAAAAGAACTTTTAATTCTACTCCATTGGCTGATGTGTCTGTTTTTAGGCCAGTATTATGCTGTTTTGATTATAATCACTTTATAATGTATTGTGAAGTCAGGGATTGGAATGCCTTGAGCTTTGTTCTTTTGCTCAATATTTTTTTTGTGTGTATGTGTGTGGCTATTCAGTATCATTTGTGGTTCTATATGGATTTAAGGATTTTTCCCCATCTTTCTATGAAAAATGACATTGAAATTTTAATGGGAATTGAATTGGACATGTAGATGGATTTAGGTAGTATAGACATTTTAACAGTCTTAATTCTTTCAACCCATAAACACAAGGTATCTTTCCATTTATCTGTGTTTTCTTCAATTTCTTTCAACTAGTATTTTATAGTTTTCAGTATACAGGTCTTTTACCATCTTGGTTAAATTTAGACAGTATTTTTGGTGCTACTGTAAATGGGCTTATTTTCTTCAGTTCCTTTTAAGTTAATGACCTATTATCATATAGAGTCATTAATGAATTTTTTTGATGATCTTGTATCCTGCAATTTTGCTGAAGTCATTTATCAATTCTAACTGTTTTTTTGTGAGATGGTTTGGATTTTCTGTATATAAAATTATATCATCAGCAAGTAGAGACAATCTCACTTCTTTTCCTATAAAGATGCCTTTTATTTCTTCTTCTTCTAGGATAAGTCTACTTTGCTTCCACATAACAACCACAGGATAGATGAAATTCATTTTCTAAGAAACAAAATCTTGGCAGTTAGATCCATGGGGTAAAGAATATAGATACTAATGTAAGTAACACCTCAAGTTCATATCCTTGGTTTGGATGCTTTGCTCAATAGTGTTTAGTGGTATTTCAAAGGAATCAATGTCTATAACAGCAATTAAAATCACCAGGAATGGACCAAATGTGTTCCGAAAATGTTTAATATAATTTGGCACAACTGAAGTGATAAGAAGTATAGTAGTTAGACCATTTATATTCACAACTATTTAACATTGTATCTTATTTTCTACCACAAATGATTTAATCTTTTCCATATTGGTATGATCCCGGCTGATAACTCTTTGTGTGGCAGCCTGAGAGAATATGGAAGACATTGTCAGTGTTGGAAGATGGTGGTTTTATAGCTTTTCATTGCACTATCTTTAAAACATGGGCAAATTGAATAAAAGAAGACTACAGAAGAAATAATGGTGAATGAGGATTTGATATGAAGCATGGATGTTAATTAATCATCCATGTTCTCCGAGGTCCATTGTAAAAGGTGACCTAATCATTAGGGAGAGAGCCACTAATGGGGAGATCTTATTCCTAGAATTTTGTGGTTGTATTATTATTCATGAACCAATGAATAATAAATGATGAGGATATAAAGGAAGAAAAACGTGCTTGGACCAATGATGAGTACCATGGGGTATCTGAAACAGGATTTTTGATTAAACCCATATGCAACTCTGAGGTCCATTACAAAGAGACACGTAATCATTCCTTTTTTGGGAAGGGGGCCTGTGGTGTCTTGTCCTTGGGCTTTGTGGTTCTTGGGGATGGATTGTATTTTTGTTATAAAATCAGTTCATGAATAAAAAATTTACCAATGATTAAAACAAAAAGCATAAGTCATATACTTGTTATCAATGAATATAATGAAATATGGATTATTATTAAAACTTATCTGAGACTTCCAGTAAATTTACATCCAAGGCTTATACCTTCTGGTAAGGGGCATACAGCTATTTGTATGCAAGAGTCAAACATTTTGTTCTGTTTTGGTTGTGGGTTGCTAACTGTTTTGTTAAGAAAATGAAACATCTTTAGTCATGTAAATAATTGGTTAAATAACCACTTAATTGAGACCAAGCAGAGACCAAGGATGAGAGTATTAATCTAATTTTTTTTTGGCTTTTTTTTTTATTGCATTTTAGGTTTTGGGGTACATGTGAAGAACATGCAAGATTGTTGCATAGGTACACACGTGGCAGTGTGATTTGCTGCCTCCCTCCTCCTCACCTATATCTGGCATTTCTTCCCATGCCATCCCCCCCAACTCCCCACCCCCTGCTGTCCCTCCCCTATTTCCCTCCAACAGACCCCAGTGTGTAGTGCTCCCCTCCCCGTGTCCATGTGTTCTCATTGTTTTAATGGACTTTTATTAAACAAATAAAATAAGAAACTTAGTCTGTTCTTCCTGAGGGCAATGACTCTAGACAGATGTAAATATTCTTCAGTGTTCTTGTCCAGTGCTGTGAGAGCACAGATACTGATGCCTTTTGTATATGAGAGATCAGGTGTACTTTTACATCTCTGTTTGTAATTTAGAGTCAGCAAACCATGGACCAGTTAGGAACAAATGTTATGATATGAGAATGCCACTTCATGTTTTTTTCCATGATAGATATTCTTGGAAAAACTCTAGGCTCTTTCATTGGTTTTGGAATACATACATGGGCCTTTCCAAGTAGTACTAATTTCGTTTCTCAGAAAAATGATAACATGTTTTTAAAAAGAGGCTTTATTTGTCTCTATAGAATGAAAACCATGTAGCTGGTTTTATTATTCTCTAATCATGAAGACCATTATTGTTATTTGTGGACTAATGAGCAGAAAGACTGATGTAAGTAAACATCAAATTGATGTTTTGGGCTAGGATGGTATTCATTTATGGGAGCCCACTACATTATTTTGATAAAACAAATTGTTAAATAACACATGAAACAAGGAAATGCCAGTCACAGACCTATGATTGTAATGTGTCATGAACAAAATCTTAGGATTAATTCAACCCAACCCAACTGAAGACGATTGTTAAATAAATGAGGCGCATTTCATACGTTGTCAGAGTAATTTAAATTCCCATTTAATGTTTTTGTTATAGTTGCTCAACATATTCCATCACTGACAAACATTTAAGTTGTTGACTTTTTGAGGTAGAAGTACCTTGGAAGATATTAGATGTTAATTTGCTTAATTGTGGGCTTACATGGTAGGTCCATGGTTGCATCCAAATTAATAATTAGACAAATCAAGTGGAAGAGAAGCTGGTACACCTCAATCATAAGTATGATATTTAAATGAAGCAAAGGCGCTGATGAATCTGTATGTGTGAACTTGAGGTTCATCGCAAAATATGATCTAGTTCATTTCCTCTGCATGAAAGGGAGTAATGAACAGATCTTGGTCCTGTTAAAGCCTTTTGTTCGCAGTTTTGTGTCATTAAAGGGTATTGATCATGTAATTATTATTCCTGAAACCATGAATGTTTCAGTTCAAGAAGGTATAAATGAATGAAGAAATAGACTGCCTAGCCTGGATCAATGATGAGTATTGGTGGAGGCGTCTGAATCAACACTTATGATTAAGCCCTCTGTTACTCTGAGATCTGTTACTGAATGAGAATCAGCCAGTATTCTCTGTAGAAATTACCTAATAGAATTAGGAAAATTCAATAAAACTTGTTCTTGAACTTTTGTGGTTCAAAGAGATGACATGTATTATTTTACGTGAATTCAGTGCATAAATAGAGAAGCGTATACATGAGAGAAGATGAACGGGCCTACTCATAGAACTATTCTTTGAGTAAAATGAAAAAGTATTATAAATATTAATACTGGCAATCAAACAAGTATCATTATTAATCTGAGGTAAAATCCTATTATATGGAACATATTGTATCTGCAGTTGAGACAATTTTTAAATTTTTATTCTTTGCTTTTTTTAATTAAGAAAAGGGAAAGTGTTTGCATCAGCCAGAAATCCATTAAGTAACATCTACTTAACAGATTTTTATACAGACAAATATTCATAATCATTATAGATCTTATTCTTGGGCTAGGTCATGAACTCAATAGTGTCTGTTATGCTACTTAAAACTAAAAGTTGAATACTGGCCTGAAAAGCAGTTGTGTTTTGGAACCAAGGATTATTGTTATTTAGTTCTGCTTGACTAACATCCATTTAAGAAAACCTAAATCTATTCTAAATCTGCCTTTTTCTCTCCAGAGTGAATATAGGCCAGTTGATTCAATCATTTAAAAAAGAATTGTTATCCTGAGTAAGGAGCATAGAGACAAATATAAGTAAGTTCCTTGTTTCATGTTCTTCCTTTGAATGGTTTGTTCTTGAGTGTTAGCTAAAGGATTTCAAAGAAATCAATGTCTACATACGTAAAATAAATAAAACACCCCAAATGGACCAATGATGGGAATGTGTAATGAACCATGGATTATGTTTAATCTAAATTGTGACAACTGAAGTGATTATAAAAGAAGACAAAAGTTAATGTATTCTCAGAGCAGCTCAACATTATTCTTTATTTTATGCCATGGTTATTTCACCCCTTATGGGTACAGATCCTGCCGACATCTGTTTTGGGGCAGTCCGTAAGAATATGTAATATGGCAATTTCATTGTTTTTCATCTATTTTTTGGCAATAGATGAATCAAATAGAAGAGGGCTATATAAAAATGAATGCTAAATGTGAATTGGTAGCATTCAGGGGTGTTGATCAATTCACATGTACGCTTTTAAGTGTCATTGTCTAAGAAATATAGTCTGTAGCTCTATGGGCCAAGAGCCTAAAATTTAATGATCCTGTTTTGGGGATTTTTGATTGCATCATTATTTGTGAGTCAATCGGTTAATCAATAGATGAAAAAAATGCACATCATGGACCAGTGATGAATGTCATGGGGTTTCTGAAACAACAATTTTGATTAAACCCATCTGCAACTCTGAGGTCCATTACAAAAAGTCACCTCTTTATTCTTCATGGGAAATGAGTCTACAGAACCTTGTTCATGGGCCTTTGTGGTTTGAGGGTACGAATTACATTATTATAATGCGTGAATACAGAATTTTATCAATGAATGAAGAATAAGAAAGGTATGCATGCACTTACCTCTTAGGGCATGTAATGCAACATGGATTATTATTAAAACAATTTTGAGATTCTTAGTCCCAGTAAATTAATAGTTAAGGCCCTTATCACTTTGGTAAGGAGCATATGGTCATCTGTGCACGAGACTGAATGTTTTTGTTCTGTGTTGAGGCAGATTGCTGATTGCTCATTTTATTAAGGGAAAGGAAATACATTTACATAAATAAATAATTGATTGAGTAACTGTATAATTGAGAGAGGGCAAGCGTGGAACAGTGATGAGATCTGCATACAAACACACTCATGATTAATTCAATCTTTTATGGAATTTTACTTGAGTAAACAAACATTAAACAAGTTTGGTACTAGATTCACTAGTGATTATTATATTACCTAAAACACAAAAATTCATGGTGAGAGATACTTCATCTTGACAAAAGCAATTTATGTAAGATAATAAATAGAAAGAAGTGCTCTCTCTTCTCAAGTGTTCAGAATACGGCACAAAACAAGGCTGATGGCTGTTTACTACGCAACTGTCATTGATTTTAAAGAGCTAAACATAGAGTATTTGATTCTTTTTAAAATTTGCTTTTTATACTGCAGAATGAACGCACTCTACCTGATTTAATTATAGTCTTCTGGTGAAGATCTTGCCTTTTATCTCTGTGAATCAGGAGAGAAGAGATTGATGTAAGTAAAAATCAAACTTTATGTTCTTGCTTGGGAAACATGGCATGTTTATTTGTTGAATTATTTCTTTTTTCTTTTTCTTTCTTTCTTTCTTTTTTTTTTT
>NW_016107367.1:2443290-2465317 GCF_001604975.1 Cebus imitator | reverse complement strand
ATTCCTATCACTCAGGCTGGAGTGCAGTGATGCAATCTCAGCTCACTGCAGCCTCTGCCTCCCGGGTTCAAGGGATTCTTCTGCCTGAGCCTCCGGAGTAGCTGGGACTAAAGGCACATGCCACCACACCCAGCTAATTTTTGCATTTTTAGTAGAGACAGGGTTTCACCCTGTTGGCCAGGATGATCTCGATCTCTTGACCTTGTGATCTGCCTGCCTCAGCCTTCCAAAGTGCTGGGACTGCAGGGATGCCCCACCTCACCTGGCCTCATTGAATTATTTCAAAGGAATAAATGGCTACATACATAAATGAGCCAGAGGTGGTTATGCATGGACCAATGGTAGAAATGTGTTATGAATTAAGAATTATGGTTAATCCATTTCAGCACAATCAAATTCATTAGGACAAAAAGTTGAAAGGTATTTCTGTGATTTTCAGAATGCCTTAATACGCCGTTTTTGTACCATAGTGGATTTAAACACTTCCCCATTGGTATTGTTATTGACTGTGAACTAATTGAGAGAAGAACATAAGAAAACGGAAAATCTTGCCTACAGCTGTGGTATAATCATGGTGCCATCTTACAAAAATGGATGTTAAATGAGAAAAGCCCAACTGTAGTAATGGCTAATATGGAATTGAAGTGGTGCAATTTGTGGAAATGAATTAATTCACCTTTGCAACACTGAGGCTCACTACAGAGGCAGCCAGTCTTCAGTCTTAAGGAACATGAATCTTACATACACAGTTACATCTTCAAGGATTTTATGCCCTCTAATTCTTGGATAGTGATTTTCCTGTTAGTGAATGAATGTGTAACTCAAGATCAGCATAACTGAATGAAGCACAGAATTCCAAGTCTGGATCAATGATGAGTATGCGTGGGGCATCTGAATCAAATATTCTGATTAAACCCTGTCTGTATCTCTGAGGTCCATTGCATGTATGGGAAATGTGCTTGGGGAGAAGGTTAGATGTATTCAAGGAATGTGTTCTTGGTTCTTTTTGGTTAGTGGGCATAGATTGTATTATAAGTAAATCAATGAATGAATAAAGAAAAATACAGATAAAGACAAGGAAGGCTACATCTCATTCAATTATGAAAGGAGCTAATTATGTTTTGAGTTCAAATAAAATAAAATGTCTACTCCTCCTTTGAGAACATATAGATAAATATGCACACAGTGTTCCAAGTTAGTAGCAAGTTTCTGGTTGCATATCTTGTTTGATTTAGAAAGGGATAAAACATAAATAAATGATGTATTTAGTTTGATAATACTTAATATAATAAATAATAACTAATATAATTAATATTTATATTCAATAATATAAATCATGACAAATATATTAACATAAATTATTTTAATAAAAACCAATTTAATACCATTAATAAACATTAAAATACTAATGATTAGGTTGTAAAATGTGGAAAAAGTCTAAGAATGAATATTGAAAATTTGAATATAGTAGCTAAAAGTCCTCTTGTGATTGCTAATTTTTATTTGAAAAGAAAGATGCAAATGCATTTTTGATGACTTTTATGAGTAGTAAGGGAATAAATAGACGTTAGTGTAATGCAGGGCTTTTGTCCAGTGTCCTTTGAGTTCATGAATATTGGCACTATTATTATGAGTAAAAAAATCATTTTATGTCTCCATCCCTTATTTAAAAGAGGGCAAACCGTGGACTAGTGAGAAGCTTATGTAGTGTATGAAGGCGTGTGACTAATCTTGTCTGTCCTCTTGAAGTCCACCTAAATGAAAAAGGTCCAGGACCCTCCTTCCTTAGGAAGGGTTGTAGAGACCCATTCTCTAGACATATTTTGCTATTAACATTTAAATGAAAATTAATAAAAAGTAAAAATTCAGTTCTTCAGTCACACTAGCCACACCCCAAGCCACATGTAGCAAGTGGCCACCATTTCAAAATTGCTGATACAGAACATTCACATCACTAAGGAATGTTCCAATAGCACATACAGGGCTAATATGAACCGTTGCAGGTAACAGTATTTAGTTTTAGGTAGCAGGTGGCTTCACTATTTTGAGTTTTCTTTAGAAAAAATAGTACATAATTGAATTACTTCTTGGGTCATTAAATAGATGAGTAAATAAACAAAAAAGTAAATAGCTTGAATTCAAATAACTGTGGCCCACTGGTCAGATTGTGTTATAAAACAACAATTTCAATTCATCTTATAGTGCAAAAGTTTTCCTCATTAAAAATGTGTCTTCCCTTTATGCTGGGAATACCTCAGCAGATACTGAAAATTGCCCTTCTTGTGTTGCGTGGTAGATTCAAAAATGTTCACGATATTATTTCATGCTAAGAATTAAGTTAATACGTTCAAAAGAACTACTATTGGGTTGATGGTGAAAATTTGATACAAACCAATGTTTATGATCCATCCAGTAATGGAAAAGTAACTTCTACTTAAAAATAGATTTAAAAATTTATCTTTTTAATCCTTTTAAAAATCTGCCTTTTCCTGCAGAATGAGTAGAGCAGACTGGATTTGGTCATTTCCCCAAGGTGAAGCGCATGGCGTTTTCTTCTGTGGGTAAGGAGCAATGTTAGTAATAGAATTTCTGTTGGTGGGTTACGCGGTTGGCTCATGTGTGATCATTGAGAAAGGAGCAAAAGGCCGTATACACAAAAATAAAAGCATCAGGTAACAGCCAACAATAGGAATGTGTTGTAGGCCAGGGATTAGGACTGACTCATTTTAGCACAGTAGAGGCTTATTTTTTAAAAAGCTAGAAGGAATTTAATTTTCAAATGTTTGATATTTTGTAGTATTTCTGCACCACACTTGATTTAAACATTTCCATATTGGAAGAGAGTCAGGCTGTTAACTGTTCAGGAGAAGCTCTTGTAAGGTGAAGCATGCCGCCTGTGTTCTAGTGGGGGATACCATTGCAGATTTTGATTGTTCATTATATCACCTCTAAAATTAGACAAATTGAATGAACACAGCCCAACCATCGGCCATCCATATTGATAGTACTGACATGAAGCAAGGTTCATTGATGATTCCACGTGTGGTACTGAGATCCAGTCTGACAGCTTTGTGGAAGTTGAGCCTGGAGATAGGTTGTAGTGATATCCAGGATCTTGTTCTTAGAATTTGTGATTCATGGGAAAATGAAGGTATACATGAATGAAGAAAAAGAGTACCAAGCCTGGACCAATGATGAGATTGGAGGGTGTCTGAATCAAAACTTTTGATTAAAGCCATCTGTAACTCTGAGGTCCATTTTAAAAAGTGGCCTCCATTTTTCCCTCTATGGAAATAAGGTTATAGCACAGGTTCACAGTATTCAGGTATCTTGATCATAGGTAGTCACAGTTTATGGGTATAGATTCCATTTTATAAGTAAATCAATGCATAAATGTTGCATAAATGGGTAAATAAAAGGAGAGCTTGGCATAGACCAATTATGAGAGTATGTAGTGACACATGGACTATTATTATACACGTCTATAGCACTGAATCCCTGTGATAAGTATTGATAAAGGCTGTTGCTTTGTTTCGGAAGGAGTATGTGAACAGATGTATGCAGGACACGAAATAATTGTTTGATGTTGCTGGTTGTTTATTGATTGGTTTTATTTAGAGAAGGGAAAATTAAATAAATAATAGGTTAAGCAGTTGTTTAATTGGAAATAAATGAGCACATTTCAACTTGAGAATATTCCTGTCGGAAAGTTATTATTAACCCAACTCTGTATACTGAGTTTTATTAAATACTAAAAAAAGCATCTAGTTTTTCGATCTCCCTGGATAGCATCATGGACATGTGGAGACATAATATTATTCAAGCTTCTTCTATAATGTTAGTAAATTCCCATATACCTAATCGTTATATGTGAATAGAATACGTCCTTATCACAGTTAATTTTTTAAAAGGGAGCATATCACAGTTGGGTAAGAAATGAAAATGAAAGTTAATCTTTGTTTATACTACTGATGCTCTCTTCCTAGTTAGGTATGGGACTATAGACATTGAACATGAAAAGCATTTCTGCCCTGGGTTCTTCATTAGTTTACTGCAGAGTGTGTGTATGTGTGTGTGTGTGTGTGTGTGTGTGTGTGTGTTAGTATTTGTGAATGTATAATAGAATATTCCATGAGTCATAACATAAATGAAGAAATAGAAACAATAGATGATTGAATTAATATATAGGGGTTAATCATTTACCATTGGTGAAAATATGCCATGAATCACGAATTTAAATTCATCCATTTCTATACATGTTGAGACCATTAAATAAAAAAGATGATCTAAGCAGTTGCCTATGTAGGCTGGTGTCTATAGACAGATGAATATCATAGTTTAGTTTTGTTTTGGGTGTTGAGTTTAACAGTGTTTATTGTATTATTTAAACACTATTAACTATTTTAACTATTATTATTTAATAGTTAAATCAAGAAATAAAAATAAGTTCAGTTCTTGGGTCAATGATAAAGATGGGATTTGAATCAACTTTATGATTAATTTATTATCACACAACTAATGTCTTTTAAGTCAATCTAAATCTGTACTGTTCATTCTTTTGAAAATTTGTATTAACAAACTCCACAGAATGAAGACTGTGGCTGATTTAATCAGTCTCTGTTGATGAAGATCTTGGCTGTTACCTTTTTGGGTAAGGAAGCTAAAGACAAGTAAATAACAGTCAAAAAACTTGTCAATGAGGGTAAATTTTTCATTAATGTTTACTGAATTATTTCAAGCTAAGCTATATGTAGATCAGTGATATGAATGTGTTATGAAACTAAGCTGATGGTTAGTCCAGTTAAGCACAATTCTGGTTAAAAATAAGGTGAAATACATTTTATTCATTTTTACATCTGATTAATAATTCATCTCCTTTTTACTGTGTTTAAGATTTATTCAGTAATGAAGTCTATGGCTGCACTGTTCAATGTTGTTTCTCCATCTACATGTGGTTGTTTATATTTAAAATAGTTAAAGGTACAGGCACTTTTAAATTTAATTTCTTGGTTGCATTAGCCACATTTCTAGTACTCAGTAGCTATATGTGGCCATTGGTGACTGTCTCGGAGAATCTAGTTACGGTACATTTACATTATATGCAAACTCCTGTTAGACAGCTCCTTAATGCAGGAGGAATGCACGGAAAGGGGGAAAATAAGTGGAATGAGATGGCGAGGAAGCGAGGACATTCACTGACCTGTGCTTGCTTCACTGTGGGCCACTACAAAAGGAGATGAGTCTATTGAGAAAAGGACTAGTCTGTGCGAAAAGAGTCTGCAAACAGGTGTTGGCAATATTCAAGGATATTGTTCTTGGGTGTTAAAATAACAATGGGTGTTGATTTTATTACTACTACTGAATCAATGAATGGATCAATAAACAAACGTATAAATGAAGCAAAAGATTGCTTATCCTGGATCAATGATGAGTACCCTGGGGTGTCTGAATCTTGGATTTTGATTAAACCCTGTGACTCTGAGGTCCATTACAAAAAGAGAACTTTTCATTATCTCTATGGGAAATGAGCTTATTCCAAAAGCTAATAATAATCAGCATTTAGTTCTTGGGCTTCTGAGTATGGACTGTGTTATTTTTAGTAAAGGAGTACATGGATAAAACAAGAAAAGTGCTGTATAAATAGATAAAAAATGGTTATTCCTGCTCCAAATATGAGCATACATAAAATAATAAGAATCATCACTAATACATTTCTGAAGCACCAAGTCCCAGTAAAGTAAATTACCCAAAGCTTACCCTTTGGGTGGGGAGCATATAGATAAACGGATGTTAGAGTCTGGGTTGTTGTTCTGGGTTACGGTGTTCATTTTTTTGTTTTTTTTTTTAAAGAAAAGGCAAAATATTTACTTAAATTAATTATTGATTAAATCACTTCCTAATCGAGAGGGGTTTACACATGGATCTGTCTTGAGAATATGTCAAATGACCAATTATAATGAGTTCTAATAATCTTCATTGTATTTAAATTCAGTTCCTCAGTTTAATTTACAAAAACAAGGAAAATGATGTGAATTTTCTGTTTAATGAGCATGTGGACAAGCATTGATATTGTCCAGTTTCTGTGGAGTCGCAGATATAATGATTTCATTACAAATGTAAAAATAATAAACTAATGTCTCAACCAGTTATTTAAAATAAGTCCAAATCATGAACCAATGAGGGCCAGGTATTGTGGAACAGAAAGAGTGATTAATCCAGCTCCATACAACTGCCCACCAAAACTGTCATCATATTCATAAACAAAATTGACGTAGCTCTTGCATTTTTGGAATGGTGAATATATTTCTACATTTGCATAGCATTTCCCTTTCAGTCCTGTTGGTGCAGTTTCCTTAAAACATGGGATAGACAAATGACTCCATGTGTAACTGTTTAATTTCATATGTATGTATGCACGCATGCACAATGCACAGTTGATGAGAATGTACTTGAATCTAGGATTTAGATGAATTTAATTCTTTCTAGCCAGATTCATGCAGAAAGGAGATTTAACTCTTTCCTGGTTGGGTCGAAGGCAGATAAAGAGACAGACAAGTTTAATAGTCACAGTTCTTCCTCTTTTGTCTGGTGTTACTGATAGTAAATTTAATATGTGAGTCAGTGAATCAGTGAATCAATGGATATGTCATTCATCTTTCAAATATGTGATGAGTACCAGGGTTTATTCCTAATCAATAATGGATGACTTGAACTGAATTTTAAAAAATCTAAATCTGGGCTGATCCATTTCTCTCTCTCTTTCTCTCTCTCTTTCTGTCCGCCTGTCTCTCTCTCTCTGTCATCTAACCTATTTTTATATTCACTTTGTACTCCACAGAATGGATGTGCAATGATTCCATTATTCTCCAGCGAGAAGATCCTGGTTGTTGTCTGTTTGAGTAATGAATGAGTGTAGAAACCTATGTAAGTAACAAAGTGATTGCTTTTGCTTTAGTGGTTATCATGAGAGTTAACTCTTGCTGGTAAGGAATAAATGGCTATGTATACCGTTAAATGAATGACGTTTGTGTGTGAATGATTCAGCACATCTATGGTCAGTGAAGGAGAAAAAAGCAGGACCATCTTTTTCATTTTTAATAGTTAATTATTCGGTTAATGTAAAAATTAATTATTCAATTTTATTTGAGTCGCAGTTGATCTTAAGCTCCCTCTATAAAGACAGCTTAGTCACATTCCAAGATGGAGGACACTGTCAGTGTGGAGTAAAATGGCAGGTTCATAGTTGTTTATTGTCACGTCCTTAAAATATGGACAATGTCAATGAAAGATGATGAAGCCTTGACCAGTTAAGAGTATGGGGTTAATATGAAGCAGGTATGGTCATTTTAAAGTGAACTTAAATTGTTATCTATGTGAGAGGGGCATAGAGACAGCTATTCATTAGAGACGTAGCTCTTTCCTTGTATTTAGGAATGAGGTTTATCGTACTGCTAGTCTACTAAAAGTTAACTTTGAGAGCTAGTCATAGGGCAATCATAAGCGAGTGATAAAACTCTGTTACCTATCAAAAATTTCAATTAATACAGTAACACATGACACCAATAAACAGAAGGAAAAATCACAGGGCTTTTATTTTTTCTAACATTTGTTTTGTACTTCCCAGAATGGAGGCATGATGGGTGATCCAATCATCTTCCACCGATGATGGTTTGATGGCTGCCTGTGTGAGTATGGGGAACACATGCTGCTGTTAGTGATTGTGTTAAGTTCTTGTCTAATATCAAGGATTTTGTTAGTAAATTTTGATTTTATTATATAAACAAGTAGAAAAGAAGATTGAAGCATTGTTCAACTATGAATAAATGTGATTAGGCAAGAAACTCTACTAATAGAAAACACTAAAGTCTCAAGAAATATGTGGATCAACCATGTTACTTCTTTGTTTAAGTGTCTTAAGACACTGCGTGTAAGAAATAGTCAATCTTATTGACTGGTCTGCTTTGTACTCCTCAGAATGAACAGCCCCATCTGATGTAAGCACTGTGCTGTGACCGTGAACTCTCCGGTTACCTCTGTGTGTCACAGGAAGACTCTTGTGAGTAGTAGTCAAAATGTTTGTTTTGTCTTAAGGGTATTCTCTGTATTCTTAAAAAGTCTAAAATGTAATCAAATAAGTCAAGCATTTTTATTATTCACTACTTAAGTATAAATGGATTCTTAAGATTTCCCTGTTCATAGCTATGTATTTTATTATTACAGCACTATTAATGAATTGATTGATCAATAAACGATGTACACATGAATGAAGACAGATAGAGTCAATCTTGGACCAATGATGATGACTGGTGGCGTATGAGTCATGGACGATGAATACAGGTCTGGAAGTCTGAGGTCCAATACGATAAAAATCTAGTCTTTACATTCTGATACAAAGCATAGACTTTAGGAATATTCAAAGATGTTGTTTTTGGTCTTTGTGTTCATGCATTTTCCCTCTATTTTTATAATTGGTTCAATGAATCAATAAACAAATATGTAACTGCACAAAGATAAAAAGAGTGAGGCATTGTCCAATTATGGAAATATATAGTGAAATAAGAAATACTCTTCATATATATTAAAAACACTGAGGTCTTCTTTCTATTAAGAAATAAATGACTCAAAGGTATTACTCCCTTGCTGGAGGATGGCATATTCAGTAAAAATAAGAGCTTATGGCGGGTCACTTGGTCAGGGCCATGTTCGTTGTTGTTTGTTTTCTCAAGAAAAAATACAGTTTCACACATACTTACATGATGAATAAAATGAAAGGAGAAATGTATGGACAGAACATTTTAATCTTTTCATCTTTTTTGCTTTGTACTCTCAGAATGAATGCTCCCAAGTTGATTTAAGCTGTGTTCCATGGTCGCCAGGTTTCTGGCTGCCTCTGTGTGTTAGAAGCTTGGAGACCAATGTGAGTATAGTCAAAGTTCTTACCCTGGTTCTAGGGTTTTTAAAGGGTGTTCATTGTTTTACTAAAAGCATTACAGATAATCCAAAAGGTTAACTGCGGTCCAGTGATAAATCTGGCATTGCCATGAAACATGTTGATTATCTAATATTTACAAAATTAAAAATGGTTAATGATGAAATCACTGTGACAGATGATCCTGTAGCTAGCTATAAAGTATTTCTTGTTCTTAAGTTTTTGTAACATTATTTAATTATTATATTATGTGTTTGAAACTCAGTGGTCCCACACAGGGATAATCTAGTCCACTGGTTCTATTGGACATGATTCTGTAGATAAATGGCACATATATGTAAGGAGCATAGTCTTGATATTTGTGTTCACAGGTTTTGATTCTATCGTTATAACTGGGTATATTAAAATTATAAAAATAATCAACAAGCAAATATAAATAAATACAGCTAGGCGAAGCATCATCCAATTATTAAAATATGTTATGAGGCAATAAAACCTATTAATATATATTAGAAGATAATAGATTAAGCACGACATGGTTTAAAAATATAACTTATTTGACTAATAATTATGTAGTCAGTGCAAATAATAAGTGCTATTACTATAGATCATTGGAATAATCAATAAACAAGTACAAGTAAATCAATAGAAGTGAAATATTACCTAATTACACATATTAATAAATACCTAAATGATCCAGTAAATAAATAAAATGTGGAAAGTGAGATCAATGCAGATAATGTCTCTATATTAAAAATCACCTTTTTTGCTTTATACTCACCGGAATGGGTGCATTTGAAATGATTACGCTTGCCCTGTGTGTTTGGCCCACTGAAACCAATGTGAGTAATAATGGTTAAAGTCTCATCTTGGTTGAATATGCCATTTTTAAGGGTATTCACTCCATATTTAAAAAGTGTGAAACGTCGTCACTGAAAGCCATGCGTGGCAAGATGGTATACATTGAACTATTATGCACTGCAATCTTATATTAACTAAGCCATATATGAAATGTTGAGAATGATCAGTGAAACCGTATGGATGTGGCAAATTAGAAGACAGATGTAGGATATTTAAGCATCTTGGCCTTGAGTTTGTGATTCAAGAGTATTTGTTTTATTATTGTCAGAGAGTAAATGAATTGGTCCGTAACAAAAGCAGATAAGAATGAAGACAGAGAGTACCAAACCCGGACCAGTGATGATGACTGGTGGCGTATGAGTCCTGGATGATGAATAATACGTGTCTGGAAGTCTGAGGTCTGGCAATAAGAAGCCTAGCTCATTGCCATTATTGGGAGTGATGCTGTGGACAGATGTTAGGGATAAAAAAAAATCATGGTCTTGGCCTGGTGTTCATAGATTTTGATTTTATTATTATAAACAAACATAAATAAATATGAATAAGTGAAGTACTGTTCAATTACAAAAATTATATGAATAGATAAAAGAGCTATTCATATATATTGAAAACAATGGGGTCTATTATGAAATAACAGTCAATATACAGAGCAGCGTTCTTGATTTGTGTCAGTGGCAAGATCAATGTTGTTAGTTTTCTAAAAATAACTAATAAATGTTAACTCATTATATTATTATAAAATTATAAATACCTAAATGACTGGCTGAATGAAACGTGACATGCATAGGTCAAGAAAAACTATGTCTCCATTTTTATTTTCTTTATCTGCCCTGCTTTGTACTTCTCAGAACGGGCAGACCCACGTCTTCTGCTGTGATCGCCCTCTGTGGTGGCCTCCGGGTGGGAGCCCGGACACTAATGGAGGTAACAGTCAATCTTCTTGTCATATTTTTGTATTTGTTTAGGGTAGGTTTTTAAAGATTCACTATAACATTTTAAAATAACCAAAGAAAGCCACTGGTGACCCAATGGTAGCTATGTGGTGGACATGAAAACTGTTGATTAATTAATATCACTGTGGATGATTAACAATAATAAAAAAAGCAGGGGCACTTAAGCATCTTGTTCTCAAGGGTTTTGGGATTTTGTTTATAAGTGTTTTAGATATGTAGATATTTACTTTAATATTATTAGTTTACTGATAAATTAACTGGTAAAGAAACGTAGGGATGAATGATGTAACAGAGGCCCAAGCCTGGATAATGACTGTCGGGGTATGCGTAGTCAGTGAGGATGAATAATGTTTTGTGTCTGGACATCTGAGGTCCAACACTAAAAAATTTAGTTTAATTACTCTAATTACTCTGATGGAAATCCAAAATAAAAGAGCAAAATCTTTGTCTGTTCTTAATACGTATTTGATAGTATTCTTATAAGTAAATCAATCATGGAAGCATTAAATATATAAATCAATAAGTGTGATTTATTATACTACAGATGGTGACGCTTTGTTCAATTATCAATATATGGGGTCAGGCAAGAAATATTATTAATAAATGTTGAAAACATTATTCCCATTAAGAAATAAGTAGATCAAAGTGTTACCTTTAATTATCATATAGACACTGATAAAGAATAGTCAACTTTATTACTCTGGTTCAAACCAAGTTAAGGTTGTATGTTTTGTCTAGAAAACACATAAACTACAAAAAGGTAATAAACACCTAAGTGAATGAGTAAATTAAATAGGGAGCAGGATTCAATTAAAATAAAGTCTTCATTTTCTTTTAATCAGTTCTCTGCTTTGTACTCCTTAGGTTGGCCCTGGAGCTGATTTAAGGATTCTTTGGTAGTCACAGATATATAGTTGCCTCTGTATGTTTGGCACATGAAAACCAATGTGAGTTTTTGTGGACGTATACTCTTTATTTGAAAAGTTTGAAATATCAAAGAAAGCCAACCATGTCCCAGTGATAAATATGGAATTCATATGAAACATTATATTGATTAATCATCTTTGAGGATGATTAATTGAAGAGATAAAGTGATTCTATGTAGAGATGCAGCCCTCTTTCAGGCTCACTCATGTTCTAGGCTTAGGTGCTTTGTGGTGATTTATTTTACTATCAGATAATTGATGAATTAATTAGTAAACAAAGGTAGAGGAGAGTGAAAGAAATACCAGATAAGCAAAGAAACTAAAATGAGGCCCACGCCTGGATCGATGATGACTGCTGGTGGCGTATGAGTCGTGCATGATGAATACGTGTCTGGAACTCTGAGGTCCAGCATAAAAAGAAAATCGGTTTATTGGCTCTGGTGACAATGACTTTATGGGCAGATTTAAGATTTTACAAGGATCTTGCTTGGCATCTATTATAATTGGAATCCAAATCCATGGATAATTAGAATTAGAATCATTATAATTAGAATCCATGAATTTGGACTCTAATTATAATAAATAGGTCAATAAAAGTATCCATGTCCAATAAAGAGATCGTGTTATTCACCTCAAATATATACAATTAACCCTTTTAGTGAAAAAGAATTAATGTACAAGTATAATAAGTGAAGGTGAAGAGAGCGAAGTATGGTTCAGCTATGAAGAAATGAGTGAGGCAAGAGGAACTAATAGTATGGAAAACACTAAGTCAGTTAAGTAACACATGGCTCCAACGTGTTGCCTCTTGCTAATGAGGATATGGATAACATCAGCAGCGGTCAATATTCTTGTTTTGTGTTAGTGGAATTTCGATGTTTGTTTTTAAGAGCATGTGAAATATTTAGAAATCTAATTTGGATAAGCCTAAAAGACTGAATAATAAATTCTAGATGCAAGGATAAATGGAGAGAATATTTCAATCATGTTCCCATCTGTTCTGTTTTCTACTTCTTAGAATGGACATACCCAAGCTGATTTAAGCTTTGGTCAGTGATCTGTATGGTTGACTCCTTGTATAGGAGCATGGAGACCCATGTGAGTAACGGTCCATTGTTGTCATCTTGGTTTGAGTAGTTTGTTTAGAGTATCTGGTGTAATATTAAAACAAGTATTAAATATAAGAAGAAAGACCGGCCAGGCGCAGTGGCTCATGCCTGTAATCCCAGCACCTTAGGAGGCTGAGGCGGACGGGTCACCTGAGGTCAGGAGTTCGAGACCAGCCTGCCCAACATGGTAACATGGTGAAACCCCACCTCTACTAAAAATACAAAAAATTGGCTGGGCATGGTGGCGCATGCCTGTAATCCCTGATACTGGGGAGGCTGAGGCAGGAGAATCACTTGAACCTGGGAGGCGGAGCTTGCAGTGAGCCAAGATCGAGCCATTGTGCTCCAGCCTGGGCAACAAGAGTGAAACTCTGCCTCAAAGCAAACAAATAAGGTCAACCATTCCCCAGTGATAAACATGAAATGTTATTTTGGTTAATCAATATTTGCAGCAATGAGAATAATTAATGAAAGAAGTATAGTCATTGAGGCATGTGAATCTCTAGAATAATGTGAAGGATCATCTTTTGAGGTTTTTTTCTTTGAGATGGAGTTTTGCTCTTGTTGCCCAGGCTGGAGTGCAGTTGCGCGATCTCGGTTCACTGCAACCTCCGCCTCCCAGGTTCGAGCAATTCTCCTGCTTCAGCCTCCCGAGTAGCTGTGATTACAGGTGCCCGCCACCATGCCCTGCTAATTTTTGTATTTT
Organism: Cebus imitator; assembly: GCF_001604975.1. Lineage (NCBI taxonomy): Eukaryota > Metazoa > Chordata > Mammalia > Primates > Cebidae > Cebus > Cebus imitator. The sequence goes on along the minus strand of NW_016107367.1, from coordinate 2,451,833 downwards.
TTAGTAGAGATGGGGTTTCACCATGTTGGCCAGGCTGGTCTTGAACTCCTGACCTCAGGTGATCCACCCTCCTCAGCCTCCTAAAGTGCTGGGATTACAGGGGTGGGTTTTTTTTTTTGAGTTTTAATCACTAATACATATTTATTTTATTATTATATGAGAATTATAAACTCATAATCAACAAAAGTAGATGAGAAAAAAGAAAAAGAAGACCCAAGCTAGGTCAAAGGATGATGACTGGTAGCGTGTGAATCAATTGCAGTGAAACTCTGTGTCTGGAATGCTGAGGTCCAATATGAAATGAAATATCGACCTATTGCTTCTGTTTCAAGTGATCCTATCTACATATTCTCGGAATGTAAAATAACTATTTTCTTGGATTGTTTTTATGAAGTTGGATTTTATTATTATAAATTGATCAATGTAACGATCATTGTGGAAAAACAAGTAAGTAAAGATGAAGAGTATAAGGCATGCCCACTCCTTTTAAATTATGCTTTTATTTTGAATGTTCACAGGTACACAGTGGGCATATGTATTTGTGGGGTACATGAGATGGTTTGACACAGGCATGCAATGGCAAGTGAGCACATCGTGGAGAATGGGATCTCCATCCCGTTAAGAATTTATCCTTTGTGTTCTGAGCAATCCAGTTACACTCAGTTATTTTCAAATATGCAATTAAGTTATTATTCACAGTAGTCATCCTGTTGCTGTCAAAGACTAGGTCTTATTCGTTCTAATTATATTTTTTTGCACCCATGAACCATGTCCACCTCCTGCCCAGCCCCTTACTACCCTTCCCAGATTCTCATAACCAACCTTCTACCATCTATGTCCATGGAGTTCAATTGTTTTGATTTCATATCCTACAGATAAGTGAGATGTTTGTCTTCCTGTGCCTGGCTTATTTACTTAACAGAATGATCTCCAGTTCCATCCATGAAATTGCAAATGACAGGATCCTATTCTTTTCTATGGCTGAATAGTACTCCACTGTGTATATGTACCATATTTTCTTCATCCATTCACCTGTTATGATGAATGGATAAAGTTGGTATTATGGATCAATGGCAATTTGATATTCTTAATATTCTCAATTTGATATTCTTTATTGACATAAGTATTACCCCAAATTAAATGAATATATACCTACACAGTTGACTTACTGAGATTTGGATGTACTCAACAATGTTGATAACATCCTAGTCTTCTTATCATCTGCCCTGTTTTGAGCTTCTCAGAGTGGGCATACCAGAACATGCGTAAGCATCCTGCCATGTTCACGAGCTCCATGGTTGCCTCTATGTGTGTGAGCCTGTGTGTGAGCCTCAGTCCTCTGTGAGTAGTCAGAGTTCTTGTCTTGGTTTCGGTGGTTTGTTTAGGGTGTTCACTGTAATATTTTTTAAAAATTAAATATATTCAAAAAGAGTTATCCATGGCCTAATGACCAATGTGGAATTGATATGAACCATTATGTTGATTAATTTACAACAACAAGGATGATCAATGAGAGAGCTATATATTCAGTGCAGCAAGTGAGTCCATATAGTTGTTAGGGATACTTGAAGATCTTGTTCTTGAGTTTTTGATTCATAGATATTTATTGTTTTATTTTAGTGAATTAATAAATTGATCAGTAACCGCATGTCTATAAGAATGAAGAAAAAGAGTCCTAGGTCTGAACCAATATTCTAGGTGAATTAATGAGTTAATCAGTATGTAATATAGAAATGAATGAGGAGAAAGTGGTCCTTCCTGGACCAGTGCTGACAACTGCCAGCATATGTGTCTTCCATGATGAATGATGCATGTCTGAAACTCTGAGGTCTGAACCAAAAGGAATCTAGTCCATCCCCTCTGTTTAGATGATTCTATAGACAGATGTCAGGAGAACAATATGGCCTATTCTTGTCTTTATGTTTATTAATTTTAAAAAATATTTTAATTATAGTAGCAATGGCAGAGTCAATAAACATGTATAAATAAATAAAGATGACACATAAATTACTGTTTGATGTTAAAATGTATAAGAACAAATAATACTAGTATAAATTGAAATCGATAATAAGTAGATCAGCATATTACATCTTTCACGAAAGACCATATAGACAGTGATAAGTAATAGTTATTGCTCTAAATCAGTTGCAAGTTTAACATTTGTTGTGTTAAGAGAAAAATTAATAAATATCACCGTAAATCAATACATATCTAAATAACTATGCAAACGAACAGTGGAAAGTATGGACCAATGGAGACAACATCTTAATGTTTTTATCATCTCTGCCTTGCACTCCTCAGAATGGATGCGCTGAGCTGACTTAAGCATTCTTCCTTAGTCACGATTAAGTGTCCTCCATATGAAAGAGACCAGTGTAAGTAACAGTCAAAACTTCTTTTTTTTCTCTGGGCCTTTTGTTTCAGGGTATTAGTGATACTGTTAAAAAGTGTTAAAACATATTTAAATAGCTAACTATGACCCAGTTATAAATATGATACCAAATATTATTTTGATTAACTGTTAATGTACATTGAGGTCAATTAATGAAAGACATATACTCTATGTGGGAAATGATTCCATAGACTAATGTTAGGAATTTTCAAGGATGTTGTCTTGGGCTTTGTAAATCATATGCTTATTTAGTTACTATTAATGAATTAATGATTTATTCAAACAAATGTAGAAACAAATAAAGAAAAGGGACCCAAACATGGACCAATGATGACCACTGGTTGCGTTTGAGTCGTGGACGATGAATACTACGTGTCTGAAACTCTGAGGTCCAACACAAAACATAATTAGATAGATATCAGAAATGTGCAAATACCATATTCTTACTTTGAATTAATAGATTTAGATTTATCATTGATAGATCAATGATAGAATAATTAAGCATAGAGGGTGAATCATTGTTCAATTATGAATATATGTGATGCTGTAAGAAATATTGTCACTAAAAATTTTAAACACTGATGCCCCTTGAAGAAATAGATCGTGAGTATCACCCCTTTGGCTAAGGTTCATATAGACTCTAGTAAGTAAGAGTCAGTTTCATTTTCTGGTTCAGTCTCATTTTAGATCATTCTTTTTGTTATGAGAAAAAACATTTCCATTCTGAAAAATTAATAAATATAAAAATAACTGAATAATAGAAATGTGGAAAGGATCAATGGAGATAAGGTTTGAAATTTTTTTTTTTTTTTTGAGACGGAGTTTCACTTATTTTACCCAGGCTGGAGTGCAATGGCGCGATCTTGGCTCACTGCAACCTCTGCCTCCTGGGTTCAGGCAATTCTCCTGCCTCAGCCTCCTGAGTAGTGGGGATTACGGGCATGCACCACCATGCCCAGCTCATTTTTTGTATTTTTAGTAGAGACGGGGTTTCACCATGTTGACCAGGATGGTCTCGATCTCTTGACCTCGTGATCCCCCCGCCTTGGCCTCCCAAAGTGCTGGGATTACAGGCTTGAGCCACCACGCCCGGCCTGAATTTCTTTTTAATAGCCTCTTTGTATTCAGCAGAATGGATGCACTTGAGGTGACTTAAGCATTCATGGTCAAGAGATTTGTGGTTGACACTGTTGGTTAGGAGCTTAGACATCAGTGTGAATAATAGTTGAAGTTCATGTCTTTCTTTAAGAGACTTTTAAAAGGGTATTTATAATATCATAAAGTGTGAAAAATCATCCAAAAGGCCAACCTCAGCCAATGATAAATATGAGGTTGGTTGAAACATGGTATTTACTAACTCATTTATGACACGTTGAGGATAATTCATGAAAGAGGTATCAAACTGTCAAAATATATAGAAAGTTCTAGAATATTCAATGTTCTTACTCTTTGGATATTATATTTACATGGATTATAAAATTAATATTAATGAAATAATGCATAAATACATGTAGATGAGGATTAAGCTAAAGAGCCCTAAGCCTGAACCAATGATGAAAACTGGTGGCATAGAAGTCAAGGATGCTGAATAATGTGTGTCTAGAACTCTGAGGTTCCATAGAGGAGGAAATACAGTCTATTGCTTTTGAAGTGATCCTATAGACAGATTTTGGAAATACAAAAGGCCCATCTTCTTGGGTTCTTTTTTGTGAATTTTGATTCTTCTTTAAAATAAATTCACTGACATGATAATCAGTGTACACATATAAAAAAGTAAAGATGAGGAGTGTGAAGCATGTCCACTCAATGTAAATGGTGAGACAGCAGAAATCATTACAACGTATTGAAAATATGAATACCATTAAAAAAACAAATAACTTAAGTGTCTTCTTTGACTAAGGATGACATTGGCAGTACAGTCAGGTTTCTTATTTTGTATTAGAACAAGTGTGATATTGTTCATTTTTTAAAAAGAAAATTGATAAGTATTACCACAATCAACAGATACCTGAATGACTAAGAGAAGGGTCTAATGAATGCATCAGTGAAAAATATCTTATTCCTGTTATCTTCTCTGCTTTGTGCGTCCCAGGATGGACGCTCCTGAGCTGGTAGAACGTCTGGCCTTGGTCTGGAGCCACATGTCTGCTCCTTTGTAGAGGTGTACATGGGCAATGTGAGTAACAGTAAAATTATTTTTTGCTTTTGTTTATTTGTTTAGGATATTCAGTGTAATGTTGAAAAGTATTATATATTAGTATAATCAAAGGCCAACCCCGTCCCAGGGATGTGTATGGACTTGACGTGAAATATTGTGCAGAGTAATAGATATTTTAAACAATGAATATGATTAATAAAGGAAGTATTAATATGCTAATTGCAGCAAATGATTATATAGGCAGATATTAAGGATCCTTAAGGATCTTGTCCTTGAAACTTGGTGACCCAGAGGTATTTATGTTATTATTGTTAGTGAATTAATGAATCATTAGGAAACAACTTAGAAGTCAATGGAGAAAAAGAGGGCTAATTCAGGCTGGATGGATGATGACCACTGGTGGCGTATGAGCCACACGATGAATACATTTCTGGAACTCTAAGGTCCATCACAAGCAGCATCTAGCCTATTCCCTCTCTCCGAAAGACTCCTGTAGACAGATGTCAGGGAAATACAAGAACCTTATTCTTTTTCTTTATGTTTATGCATTTTAAAAATATTATATTATTAAAATAGCAATGAAGAATAAATAGACATATGTATAAATGAATATAGATGAGGGTGAAATATTGTTTATTGTTGAAATGTATAGTAAAGAAAAATAATACTAATATAATTGAAATGGATGGATAATTAATGGACCAAGTATAATAAATCTTTGAGTAAGGATCATGTGGACAGCAATAAATAACGGTTAGTGCTCTGAGTTAGTTGCAAGTTTCACATTTGTTGTATTAAGAGAAAAATTAGTAAATACTCAGATGACCATACAAATGAATGGTGAAAAATATAGATTAATGGAAATAATGTTCATTTTTAAAAATTGTCTTCTCGGCCAGGTGCGGTGGCTCACGCTTGTAATCCCAGCATTTTGGGAGGCCGAAGTGGGCGGATCACGAGGTCAAGAGATTGAGATCATCCTGGCCAACATGGTGAAACCCCGTCTCTACTGAAAATACAAAAAAATTAGCTGGGCTTGGTGGCACACGCCTGTAGTCCCAGCTAATCGGGAAGCTGAGGCAGGAGAATTGCTTGAACTCGGGAGGTGGAGGTTGCAGTGAGCCGAGGTCGCGCCACTGCACTCCAGCCTGGCGCCTGGTGATGGAGTGAGACGCTGTCTCAAAAAAAAAAAAAAAAAATAGCTTTGTCTGCTTTGCACTCTTCAGAATGGATGTAGTGAGCTGATCATTTTGCTGTGATCAAGGCTGTGTTGCCTCTGTGTTAGGCCAACGTGAATAGTGGTTACTGTCTTGGTTTAGGTTGTTTAATAATATTCCTTATATTATTAAAAATTAATATAATAAAAAGTTAACTGGCTCAATGATAATGTGCAACATTGAGGTTAATCAAAGAGATATAGTCTCTGTGGGAAATAATTCTATAGACAAATGTAAGGGTTCTTCAGATATCTTGTTCTTGGGTTTTTCAAAATCATGTATTCATTTTATTATCAATGACGAACTGATTTATTCAATAAATATTTAGAAACAGATGATGAAAGAGAAACCCAGCCACGGATCAGTGGTGACCACTGGTGGCATATAAGTCATGGATGATGAATATGAAAAGACAAGAATGTAAGTGTTTGCTTCTATTAGAAATGATCCTGTAGACAATGTCAGAAACACACGAACATAATTTTCTGATCTTGGGGTCATAGGTTTAGGTTTATTATTACTAACAGGTGAATGATAGAACCATTGAACAAATACAAACGGATAAAAATAAAAGTAGAGATTTAAGCTTCAGTGTCCAGCTATGAATATAGGAGATAACATAAATTATTACTAAAAATGGGAGGTTCTGATTCTTCTTATCAGATAAATGGATCATAGTGTTTCCTCTTTGACTAAGGAGTATATATAATCTAACAAGTAAGAGTCAGTTTTATTTTCTTGGTCAGAGATTGTTTCTTCTATTAAGAGAAAAAGACACCTACAATATGGAAAATTAATAAATACCCAAATCATCGAATAAATGCAATGCAGAAAGGCAGGATCAACAGAGATTAGTTCTCGATGCTTTTTGTTATCTGCTCTGTACTCCTCAGAACGGACAGACCCGAGCTCATTTTGGTGTTCCGGGGTCGTGAGGTCAGCAGTTGCCTCCATGTGTTAGGAACATGGAGACCGATGTAATAGTCAACCTTCTTGCCTCAGTTTCAGTGTTCTTCTTAAGGGTATTGAGAAAGTGCAAAATGTAATCAGTGACTGCCAACCATGACCCAAATGTAAAAAATGTACTTATGATGTATGAAGCCTTGAGGTCAGTTGATGAAAGAATGGTATTGCTACAGGAAATTGTTCTATAGGCATGTGTTAGAAATAGTCAAGAATCTTGTCTTCTAGTTTTTGTGACTCTTGGTATTTCTTTTAGTTTTACTAGATTATTGATGTATTATTCAATGATATAAATGAAGAAAATGAGAGCCAAGCCTGGATTAATGATGTCCACTGGTGGCATGTAAGTCACGTATGATGAATATATGTCTGGGACTCTAAGGTCCAAGAAGGAAAGAATTTAGGTTATTGCCTCTCTTAGAAATAATCCTATAGATTATTTAAGAATATATAAGGATCTTTTTTGGCCTTTCTAAAAATAAGTTTTTACTCTATCATAATAAATGGATCCATAAAAGGATCAGTGTGTGGATGTGAATATGTAAGTGTAGATAGGGTGAAGCCTCATCAGGTTACGGAAATGTGGCATGGTGCCAAGAGAACACACATGTATATACACTGAGAACACTGAATTCCATTAAAAACCAATGGTTCAGGCTGTTACCCCTGGTTAAAAATCATACAGACGACATACATAATAGCCCGTATTCTGGGCTAATGGAAAGTTTGATGTTGTTTGTTTTCCTTAAGTTAAAGTGTCAACGTATATTGCTCCAAATTAGTATATACCTCAGACTACAAGGATCAATGGAGAGAATTTCTGAATTTTGTTTTTTTCTAAACTACTTTGTATTTCTCAGAATGGACGTGCCTTCACTGACCTACGTGTTTGCAAGTTCCATGGCTGCCGCAGTGTTTGGAGCATGGAGACCGATGTGAGTTACAGTCACTGTTCTTACCTTGGTTTTTGTGGCTTGTTTAGGATATTCACTGAATAAGTTTTTAAAAAGTATTAAATATAACTAAAGAAGGCCAACTGTGGCCCAGTATAAATATGGATTTGATGTGAAACATTATGTTGATTGATCCATTTTTGTAACCATGGGAATGATTAATGAAACAGGCATATTCAGTGACATAAGTGATTCCATAGATAGATGTTTGGGATATAAGAACCTCTTTTCTTTAAGAATTTGTGATTCACAGATAATTATTTTATTATGTGTGATGAATTGAGAATTAATCAATAAGCAAAAATGGGGTAATATGAGGAAAAAGACATGTGAACCTGAATCAATAATGATGATTGATGGTTTAGGAGTCATGGGTGATGAATAATATGTGTCTGAAACTGAAAGGTCTGCAGAAAACAAAATCTAATCTATTTCCTAGGTTCATTTGAAAATGACCATCAGTGTTTGAAGTGATAGATTGATGTTAAGAATATGTAAGGGTCTGGTCCTTTTATTTTGGATTCATGGATTTATATATTATTATTTATATATTATTATTTTAAATTGATCCATGATCAAAATATTAAACAAATACATAATTTGACAAATATGAAGATGGAGAGGTGGACTTCAACCATGTCATGATTCAAGATATACTATCAACATAAAATGAAACACTAGCTCCCAACATGGAGAAACCCTGTCTCTATTAAAAATACAAAAAATTAGCTAGATGTGGTGGCGCACACCTGTAATCCCAGCTATTCGGGAGGCTGAGGCAGGAGAATTGCTTGAACCCAGGAGGCAGAGGTTGTGTGAGCCAAGACCGTGCCACTGCACTCCAGCCTGGGCAACGAGAA
>NW_016107367.1:2441497-2443060 GCF_001604975.1 Cebus imitator | reverse complement strand
GAAGGAGGGAAGGAAGGAAGGAAAGAGGGAAGGAAGGAAGGAGAGAAGGAAGGAAGGAAAGAAGGAAGGAAGGAAAGAGGGAAGAAAGGAGAGAAAGAAGGAAGGAGGGAAGGAAGGAAGGAAAGAGGGAAGGAAGGAAGGAAGGGAGGCAGGGATGGAGGGAGGGAGGGAGGAAGGAAGAAAGGAAGGAAGGAAGGAAGAAAGGAGAGAAGGAAGGAAGGAAAGAAGGAAGGAAGGAAGGAAGGAAGGGAGGCAGGGATGGAGGGAGGCAGGGATGGAGGGAGGGAGAGAGGAAGGAAGAAAGAGAGGAAGGAAGAAAGGAAGGAAGGAAAAAAGGAAGGAAGGAAAGAGGGAAGGAAGGAAGGAGGGAAGAAATGGACCCATGGGTGTTACCTTTTTTTGACTAGTAATCATATAGATGCTGGGAAATGAGTCAATTTTATTGCTTGGATCAGTCCATTTGAAGTTGCTAGTTTTGTTCAGAATGAACATGTATGTTATGAAAAAATTAATAAATACCTAAACGACTGGTTTGGAATAAAATACGGAAAGCAAAGTTCGACAAAGAACCTTAGTTTTTAAAATCAGCTGCTTTGCTTTGTACTTCTTAAAAGGGATGTACTGGCACTGATTTAAGGATTCTTTCATAGTCACAAGGTGTATGGTTGCCCCTGGGTAGGTGCATGGGGACCAGTGTGAGTCAATATTCTTGGCTCGGTTTGAGTATTTTGGCATATAATCAGTTAATATCTTAAGAATGGAATTGATGTAATACCTTATGTTGGTTAATCTGTACGTGAAACACTGCATTAAATTAATAAAATAAAAATAGTGTCTATGGGAAATAATTTTATAGACAGATATTAGATATTCAAGAATCTTGCTCTTGAATTTTTCTGACTCTTTGGTGTTTACTTATTAGTGAGTTGATGAATTAATCTATCAATAAATGAAGATATGAATAAAGAAAAAGAGCCCCAAGTCTGGACCAAAGATGAAGTTTGGTGATGTATAAATTATGGACAATAAACACCTGTGCCCGGAACTTTGAGGTGTAACATGAAAACTAGTTTACTGCCTATGATGTAATTGATCCTATATACGTATATGAGGAATAGCAACAATCTGATTGTAACTTCATACGTTGATTAGTGCACAAATAACCAAAGAAATGTATGAATACCTGAAGAAAAATGGAACCAAGTATGGACTAAGTATGTCCTCTGTAACATTGCTCTTATATAGAAACAAATTCTTGAATTTTACTAGTTTTATTAAGATTGGTAGGCAGATATTAAAAATAGAATTTCTGTTCTAGATTTCTGAAAATAAATACCTAAATGACTGAACAAATGAAATGGGGAAGGCATGTATCATTGGAAAGAATATCTCAGCTGTTTATTATTTGCATCGCTTATATTTCTCAGAATGAAAGCTCCTAGGTCATTTAAGCATTCTGCTGTGGCCATGAACTCTATGTGTTAGGAGCATAGAAACCAATGTCAGAGTCAAAGCACTTGTCTTAGTATGAGTGGCTTTTTAAAAAATATTTACTGGCCGGGC
>NW_016107367.1:2425172-2441247 GCF_001604975.1 Cebus imitator | reverse complement strand
AAAAAAAAAAAAAAAAATTTACTGTATTATTTACATAATATGTTAAGTCAAAGAAGTTGACTACGGCATACTATGTGATTGATATGAAATACAAGTTCTTTAATGGATATGGACAACACAGATTAATTAATGAAGGATATAGTTGTTGAATGAATTTACTCTGTAGACAGTTTTTTTGGATACTTAAGAATGTTCTATGGAATTTGTGACTCAGGTAAATTTATTTACTATAATTTATTGAAAAACTAATAAATCAACAAATATAGGAAAAGGATGTCAAATCCTAAACCAGCGGTGATGGCTGGCGGCATATTTAGTCGTAGATGATGAGTAAATAGATGCTGGAAAGTGAGATTAGTACCTAGAGAGAGACCTAGCCCGTGACTTCTGGTGGATGCAGTCCTGTAGAACGATTAAATACGTGTTAAGGTGATGTTCTTGGACTTTCATGGATATGAATTTTGATTGTATTGTTCCAAAACAATCAATGACAAAGTTTATACAATTCAATGAACATGAAAGGGTGAAGCAGTGTCCAATAATGAAAATGAGAGGTGAGGCCTGAAATACTATTAATATAATTTGAAAGTCCAAAGGCCAATGAGTAAATAAGTGGGGCCAAGGGTATCATCTCTTTGGCACAGAATCATAGATCAGTGGTCCCTAACCTCAGGGCTGTGGACCAGTATCCGTGCAAGGCGGGTTAGGAACCAGGCCTCACTGCAGGAGGCGAGCGGTGGCTGAGCAAGCATCACCACCTGAGCTCTGCCTCTTGTCAGATCAGTGGTGACATTAGATTCTCATAGGAGCAGAGCCTCTTGTGAACTGTGCATGCCAGGGATCTAGGTCACATGCTTCTTATGAGAATCTAATGCCTGATGATCTAAGGTAGAGCAGTTTCATCCCCAAACCACACCTCCCTGCCCTGGTCCGTAGGAAGATTGTCTTCTGCAAAACCCGTCCTGGGTGCTAAACATGTTGGGGACGATGGGTATAGACAATGAGAAGTAACAGTCAGTGTTATTGTTCTGTATCAGTGGCAAGTACCATTCTGTCCTATTTTTAGGAGAAGAGACAATAGCATCAATTCGTAACTATCTGTGTGACTGAAGAAATGAAAGCTGGAAAGCCATTACCAGTGGAGAGAACGTCTCCACCTTCTGATCACTGGTTCTCCTTTGCGTTCCTCAGGATGGAGGCTGTCAGCAGTAGGAGCATGGAGACCAGTGTGAGTAACAATCACATTTTGTGTCTCTGTTTGTGTGATTTATCTAAGGGCATTCATTATATAATGGCATATGAAATATAATCAAAGAGGGCCAAATGCACCCCAGTAATGAAGTTGGGATTGATGTAAATTACCTCCTTTGATATATAAAACATTGAGGCTTTCTGTATCAATCAAGTTTTATTTTCTGGGCTGGTTGCAAGTTTGACATTTTTCCTGTTGTTGAGACAGAGAGAAAAAAATACATGTTTATAATGAAAAATTAATAAGTAAATGAAATTTGGAAAGGAGGGATAAATGCAGATAAGGTCTTAAGTTTTTTCACCATGTGTTCTGCTTGGTAATCCTAGAATGGATACTCTTAAACTGATGTAAGCACGCTTCCATGGTCACAAGCCCTATGGTTGCCATGGGGCATTAGAAGTGTGGAGACCAATGTGAGTGATAATCAAAGTTGGCGTCTTTGTGTGGGTGGTTTGCGTAAGGGTATTCACTCACTATGTTATTGAAAAGAGTGAAATATAATCAAAGAAGACCAGCTGTGGCCCAGTGACAAAATTGATATGAAGCACTATATAAATTAATGGATACATGAAAAACTGGAGGTAATTAATAAAGGAGATACATTGATGTAAGATGACTTTATATACAGACTAGAAATATCAAGGCCATTCTTGGGTTTTGAGAATATAGGGCTTTAAAATTATTAGCGAACGAATTAACTAATCAATAGATAATGCGGAAGGGAGTGGGGAAAAAGAGGACCGATCCTGGATCGATGATGGCCACTGGTGGCATATGAGCCTTAGATGATGAACATGTCTCTGAAGCTCCGAGGTCTGTTAGAGAAGAGGCATGGTCCATTCTCCCTGCCTCTAATGATGCTATAGAAATATTTCAGAAATATTTTGCTTTGTGATATTTTCATTCTATTTTTATAATTGGATCAATGTAAGAATCAATAAACAAATACATAAGTAAAGATAAAATGGGTGAAGCAGTGTTCCAGTATTTCAGGATATATTATTAATATGTATTGAAAACAGTGAAGTCCAGAGAGAGATAAATGGTGCATGCCTGTTACCTCTTTGGCCAATGATGACATAGATAGTATAATTATAAATAACGTTTGGTTTTTTGGTTAGTGGCAAGTTCAAAATTGTCCATCTTCTTAAGAGAAAATGAAATAAATGCAGTCCAAATAATTACGGCCTAAATGACTCACTAAATGAAAGGTGAAAGGCAAAGATCAATGGTGATAATGTCTCAAATTTGTTGTTATCTTCTCTGCTCTGTTCTCCTCAAAATGGACATGCTTGTACTGTTTTAAGAATTCTCCCATGGTCCTCTGTTTGCACTGTGCTTAGGAAGGGGCGTGCAGACCCATGTGAGTAATGGCCAAAGCTCTTGTTGTGGTGCTTTGTTGAAGACTATGTCATGTATTATAAAATAGTTTTTAATAGGCCAGGTGCGGTGGCTCACGCCTGTAATCCAAGCACTTTGGGAGGCTGAGGCGGGTGAATCACCTGAGGTCAGGAGTTTGAGACCAGCCTGGCCAACATGGTGAAACCCTGTCTCTACTAAAAACACAAAAATCAGCTGGGTATGGGGGTGGGTGCCTGTAATCCCGGCTACTTGGGAGGTTGAGGCAGGAGAATCACTTGAACTCGGGAGGTGAAGCTTGCAGTGAGCCAAGATTGCACTACTGCCCTCAAGCCTGCACAACAGAATGAGACTCCATCTAAAAAAACAAGCGTATAATACGAAGATGGCCAATGTTTTCCCTATGACAGATATGAGAGTTATATAAAGTATTATATTGGTAATGCATAGATGAGGGCAATTAATCAAACAGACATATCAGTGTTAGAATGATTCTAGATACAGAGATGGAATATCCAGGTTATTGTTGGGTTTTATTTTGAATCATAGGAACTTACTAGTAAGTTAACGAGTCAGTCAACAGACAAGAAAGAGTGAGTGAAGACAGAGATGATCCATCCTAGGCTGATGATGACTGCCGGTGGCATATGAGTCTTATATGTTGAATATGTGTCTGGAGCTCTGAGGTCCATCACAAAAGAAATTGAGCTCATTCTGTATGTTTGAAATGATCCTATATATATAGATGTCAGAAATACAGAATTTATTTGTTTTTGATCTTTGTGTTTACTTATTTTCATTATATTTTTATAGTTGCTCAATGTGAGAGCCTGTATATAATATATATATTATATATAAAAAGATAAATAATGTTAATAATTTTCTGATTATAAAAATCTAGTGAGCAAGAAGCATTTCATATGTATTGAAAACATGAAGTCCAAAGAGCAATAAATGGCACATGCCTGTCACCTCTTTGACCAATGATAATATAGCCACTATAATTATAGACAATGTTCAAATTCTTGGCCAGTAGCAAGATTGAAATTGTTCATTTTCTTAACAAAGAATGACATTACTATGATTAATGAAATTTTCTTAACAGAAAATGAAATTAATATGAAATCCAAATAATGATTGCATAAGTGACTAGCTAATTATAGGTGAAAAGCAAGGATCAATGGTGACAATGTCTCAAATTTGTTATCATCTTCTCTGCTCTGTACTCATCAGAATGGATGTCCTTGTTCATATTTGAGGATCAGAACATCCTCCAAGGTCATGTACTCTGTTTGCACCCTGCTTAGGAAGGAGCATGCAGACCAATGTGAGTAATGGTCAAAGTCCTTACTTTGGTTTCGGTGGTTTGTTTAAGACTACTCAATGTATTATTTAAAAGTGTGAAATACACTTGAAGATGGCCAATGCTATCCCAATTATATGGGAGTGACATGAAATATTATATTGATGATGCGTATATATAAAACAGGATAATGAAACACACCTAATGTTTCAGCGATTCTACATACTGATATGGAATATCAGAAGTGTTATTGGATTTTGTGAATCATGAGCCTTGAAAGTTACTAATGAATAAATGACTTAATCAATAGACAAGGTAGAAATGAACAGCAAAATAGAGATCAGCCCTGATCAATGATGACTACTTGGTGGCGTATGAGCCAGATACAACAAATACGTGTCTGAAACTCCGAGGTCCATCACAAATGAAATCTGGCCCATTCCTTCTGATTCAAATGATCCTGTGAATACACAATATGTTTGCTTTTGGTCTTTGGGTTTGTTCACTTCATTCTATTATTACAATTGGATAAATGAAATAATTTTTACGTATACATGCACGTATATGAAGGGGATGAAGTATTGTCCAATGATAAAATAAGTGGTGAGGCAAGATGTGTTATTATTATATTAAAGCTTTTATATATTAAATAGAAAGTAATATTAATTAATATATAATATTTAATGTAATATTTAACATGTTAAATATAATAATATGTTAAAATATTATATTAAAGCATTGACGTCTCAAGAGAAATAAACGTTACACCACTGTAACTTGTTTGACCAAGGATGATACATTTGGTATTTATACATAAAAGTCAACATCTGGGTCAAGGAAAGTTGCAAGGTATTCATTTTCTTAAGAGAAAATAAAATAAGTATCCTTCAAATAATGATTTCTCAAATGTTTTCCTCAAGGGAAGATGACAAACACAGATCAAGGAGGACTGTCTCATCTGTTTGTGCTCTGCTCTGCGAGCTTCGGGATGGATGTTTGCCCGCTGATCCCATGGTTACAAGCTCTGTGGCTGCATCTATGCGTTCGGAGCATGAAGACCAATGTGAGTCATTGTCAATGCTCCTTCTTGTTTTGAAGGAGCATCGACTATTTGCTATATTATTTGCATTGTTATTTGCTATATTATAAGAAGTATTAAACACAACTAAAGAAGGTAAAGAATGCAATATTTAAACATTAGATTAAAAACTTTACGTTAATTAATGTGTATGTGAAACATTGAGCTCAGTTAATGAAAGACATTTAGTTTTTGTGGAAATGATTATATGGATGAATGTTAGGGACATTCAAGAATCTCATTCTTTTTTTGAAGACTTATATGTATTTCCTTGTTGGTGGATTAGTCAACAAACAAATTTAGATGGTAATAGAGAAAGACGGCTGATCCTGGACCAGTGATGGCAAGTGGTGGCATATGAGTCATGCACAGTGAATGTCATGTGCCTGGAACTCTGAGGTCCAATACAATGGGACCTCGTCCATTCCCCCTTATAAACAGATGTCAAGATACAGGATATAGAAGGATCTTCTTCATGATCTTCCTGCTCATGAATTAAAAATATATTGTTGTAAAAGAGTCAAGGGCAGGATGAATAAATAAATGTATAAATGAAGAAGATAAGGAGGTGAAGCATTGTTTATTTTTAAAATATATATTATGTAAAATTAATTTTAATTTAAATCGGAATGGATAATATATGCATGGATGAAAGGTATTATGTCTTGGACCAAAAATGACATAGATTGTGATAGGTTATAGCTACTACTTTCAATTACTTACAACCTTAAATTCTATTTTATTAATAACCATTACCATTGGTTAATAGAAGCCAAAGTGACAATGTAAATGAATGGTGACATGTATGGATTGATGGAAAGAATGTCTCAGTATTTTTGTCATCTTCTCTGCTTTGGACTCTTTAGAATGGATGCACTGAGCTGATTATGAATTTAGCCCTGATCAAGACCTGTGTTGTTGTCCTTACATGAAAGATTTCAATGTGAGTAATAGTCAAGTTCTTGTGTGGTTTGGGTGGTTTGTTTAAGGGTATTTACTGTGTTATTGAAAATAAAAAAAATAATCAACTAATATATATACATGTGTGTGTTTGCATATATAATGAATATCAATATATACTTCAATTAGTGAACCATGAATTTTTATAACGATTCCACATGAATTACTGAATTAAGCAGCAAATACTGTAGATTTGGATGAAAAGAAAGTGGGCCCTGCCTGGACCAATGATGACGAATACCGGCGTATGAGTCTTGGATGATGAATAATACGTGTCTGGAACTCTGAGGTCCAATGCAAAAGAAAGCCAGTCCTTTCTGCTCATGATTTTCCTTCTATTATTGTAATTGGATCAATACAAGAATCAATGAACAAATATATAACTAAATAAAGATGACTCATGTGAACCATTGTCCAATTATAAAAATAGATGACGTGGCAAGAAATAGTATTATTATATGCTGGAAACTCTGCAGTCTAAAGAGAAATAAATGGTACAGGATTGTTAAATCTTTGGCTAAATACGATGTGGACAGTAATAGATAAATATCTGTATTCATTTTCTGGGTCAGTGGCAAGATTGACGTCGTTAGCCTGCATAGGAGAAAAATAAGCATTATTACAAATTACTAATTGTATATGACTAACGGAAAGAGGAGTTGAAGGCCAGTGGAAAGAATGTTACAACCTTTTAAAAATCAACTATTCTGCTCAGTAATCCTCAGAATGAACGCACTTGAGTTGATTCAAGCACTCTGCCATGGCCATGAGCTCTGTGGTCGCATCTGTGTGTCAGGAGCATGCAGACCAATGTGAGTAGCAGCCCGTGTTCTTACACCAAATCGAGCGGTTTTTAGAATGGTATTTGCTGTATTATTTTAAAGTATTAAATATAATCAAATAAGGGAAATCTGTCCATGTTAAATATCAGATTGGTGTGAAGCATTATACTAAGTAACACATCTATGCAACAGCTCAGTTAATGAAAGAAATTCAGTCTCTGTGGAAAGGATTATATATATGGATGTTAGGGATATTAAGAATCTAATTCTTATTTTTCTTTCTAGATTTCTGTGTATTTCTTTGTTCATACATTAATGAATAAACAAATTAAGATAGGAATGGAGAAAGAGGGCTGATCCTGGACCAATGATGACTACCGGTGGCGTATGAGTCATGCACAGTGAATACCCTGTGTTTAGAACTCTGAGGTCCAACACAAATGGGATCCAGTCTGTTCCTCCTTTGTGAAGGGATCTAATAGACAGATATCAGGATATGCAAGGTTCTTTTTCAGTATATTTATGTTAGTATTTGAAAAATATTATTGTAAAAGAATCAAGGGCAGGATAAATAAATGAATGTATAAATGAATAGAAGAGAGTGAAGCATTTTCTTGTTGCTAAAATACGTAACAAAGAAAATGGATTAGGCTGGGCGCGGTGGCTCACGCTTGTAATCCCAGCGCTTTGGGAAGCTGTGATGGGAGGATAACGAGGTCAGGAGTTCGAGACCAGCCTGACCAATATGGCGAAACCCCATCTCTACTAAAAAATACAAAAATTAGCCAGGCATGGTGGCACACACCTGTAGTCCCAGCTACACAGGAGGCTGAGGTAGGAGAATCGTTGGAACCCGGGGTTGCAGTGAGCTGAGATCATGCCACTGCACTCTAGCCTGGACGACAGAGGGAGACTCTGCCTCAACAACAACACAACAACCACAAAACCCCGAAAACGGATTATTAGTATAAGTTAGAACGGATAATACATAGAACAAATTTATTATGTCTTGGGCTAAAGATGACATCAACTGTGACGGATAATAATTATTCTTAGTCAGTTACAAGTTTGAAGTTCATTTTATTAAGAGAAAAACAAAGAAATATTTCCATAAATTATTATTATTATTTTGAGATGGAGTTTCTCTCTTGTTGCCCAGGTTGGAGTGCAGTGGCACAATCTTGGGTCACTGTATCCTCCGCCTCCTGAGTTCAAGTGATTCTCCTGTCTTAGCCTCCCAAGTGGCTGGGATTACAGGCACCTGCCACCGCGCCCAGCTAATTTTTGTATTTTTAGTAGAGGCGGGGTTTCACCACATTGGCCAGGCTGATCTCAAACTCCTGACCTCAGGTGATCTACCCACCTTGACCTCCCAAAGTGCTGGGATTACAGGTGTGAGCCCCTGCGCCCAGCCCCATAAATTATTAAAAGCCAAAAAGATGGTACAAACAGGTGGTGGCATATATCAGTCAGTGGAGAGAATTTCTCATTTTTTGATTGTCTCCCCTGCTTTGTATAAAGATGGAGCAGCATAGATGCACCAAGTGGACTTGGCGCTCTGCTAGGATGGAAACCTGTATTGCTGTTGTGTCTGGAAAGCAACTAACGTGGGTAATAGCCAGAAGTTTTGTCTTCCTTTGGGTACTTGATTAAAGGTATTCACAGTATTATTAAAAAATACAAATTATTGAAAATTTAACCATGGCCTGATGGCGAACATATTTGTTAATCAATAATGTGCCACATAGAGGTGGATTAATGAAAGCGACATTGTCAACTTGGAAAAGGATTCTCTAGACAGGTGTTTGTTATGTCAGGCATCGTGTTTGTAGATTTTGGTGAATCATGTTCTTATTTTACTCATAGAAATTGATTAACGATTCATTCAAAACAAAAGTAGAAATTATGAAAATTGAGACCAGTGACAGCATGAGCCACATACGATGAGTAAAACATGTCTGGACTTCGATGTTCAACACAAAAGACATGTCATCCATGTTCTTGAGATAAGGTGCTGTCTAGGACCATATTGGGACTATCCAAAGATCTTGGGCTTGATCTTTGTGTTCATATACTTTGATTCTATTATTATAATTGGATCAATGAAAGAACCAATCAATAAGTAAATTAATGAAGTATTGTTCAAATTAAAAATATGTGGTGAGCAAAGAAACACTACTAATGTATTAGAAAAATGCTCAACTTCAATTTGAAATAACTTTCACATGACCCTTACCTCCTTAGCTCAGAATGGTGTAAGTTACAGACAGTATTCATGTTCTGGATAGATGGCAATTTTGAATTTGATTATTCTCTTAAGAGAAAATACTCCAAATTTATGATTACTTAAATGACTAAAGGTAAAAAGCAAGAATCAATGGAGAGAATGTCTCAGATGTCTCTTCTCCTTCTTCTTTTTAAAATCTTCTGTTCTGTCCTGTTTTTCTCACATTGGACCCATCTGAGCTGATTTAAGAATTCTCCCCGTGGTTCTGACTGTATGGTTGAATCTCTATTAAGAGCCTGGAGACCAATGTGAGTAAGAGTCAAAATTTTTGTCATGGGTTGTGTGGTTTGTTTAAGGAAGTTCACTGTATTATTAAAAAGTGTGAAATATAATCACAAAAGGCCTAATGGAAACATCATCATTTGGGGTTAACATGAATCATTACACTGATTAATGCATATAGGAAAAATCGAGCTAAATAATAAAAGTTATATACTGATGTGTGAATAAGGATGGATACCTAACAAATAGGTAGGCTTTTGTTGGAGGTTTGTGAATCGTAGGCTTTAAAAAATATTATCGGTGAATTTATGAATTAATCAATAAACAATGTGGTGAAGAATGGAAAGAAAGCGGGGCTTCCTGGACCAGTGATGACAGCCGCCGGCATGTAAGCATTAGGTGATGGATAATACGTATCTGGAGCTCTGAGGTCCAACGCACAAAACACCTCAATAAGCAAGGGTCAGTGGAGGAATATCTAATTTTAAAAAATCATCTTCCCTTTTTTGTACTCTTCAGAGTGCTAATCTCAAGGTGATTTATGCCTTCTTCCATGGCCACCAGCCCTGTGGTTGTACCTCTGTATCAGAGCTTAGAGATCAACGTGCGTAATAGTCAAAGTTCTTGCTGTGGTTTAGGTGGTTTCAGATATTCACTGCATTGCCAAAAATTGTGAAATATAATCACGTAAGGCCCACTGTTAGAAATGACAAATATGAAATTAATGTGAAACATTATATTGATTAATACATGTGTGAAAATCTGAGAATAATTAATGCAGAAGATACATTGAGATAAGATGATTGTATATACAGATTAAGAACATCGAGGCTGTTCTTGGGGTTTTGTGAATCATAGGGTTTTAATTTACTGTTAGTGAACTAATGATTAAATCAACAGACAATATAGAAAAGAATGGAGAAAAGGAGGCCCAATCCTGGATCGATGATGACCACTGGTGGCGCATGAATCATACATGATGAATGTGTGTCTGGAACTCTGAGGTCCTTCACAAAAGAAATTGGGTCTCTTTGTTCATGCATTGTTATGTTATTATTATGATTGGGTCAATGAAACAATCAATAAACAATACATAAATAAAGGTAAAATGGGGAAAACATTGTCTATAAAAATTTGTAGTGAGACAAGGAAATTTGTTAATATATCTAGAAAACACTGAAATCCAAAGAGAGGTAACTGGTGCATAGCCGTTTATTTTGGCAAAGGATGACATGGACTGTATTAATTAGATAATGTCTTTGTTCTGGATCAGTGGCAGGTTCAAAATTATTCATTTCAAGAGAAAAGGAAATAAATATACTCCAAGTAATATTATCTGAATTAATGACTAAATGGAAGATGCTAAGCAAGGATCAATGGAGGAATGTCTCATTTTTTAATCATCTTTTTTTGCTCCATACTCCTCAGAATAGCTGCTTTTGAGGTGATTCGATCTCATCCCTGCTCACCAGCATCTTGGCTGCATCTCTGTGTTAGAGTGTGAAGACCAATGTGAGTAATAGTCAATGCTCTTGTCTTTGTTGGTGTAGATTTTTTACACAAAGGTATTTCCTATATTATTAAAATGTACTAAACGTAACCAAAGAGGCCCAAACATGCCAATTTTACTATCAGATTGATAGACTTATTATAGCGATTGGTCAATATATGGACTATCAGATTGATAGACGTATTATAATGATTGGTCACTATATGGACCAAAGAAGGTCATCACCACAGAAGACAGTAACGAAGAGATTTAGTCTATGGAAATGAATCTGTAGATGAATGTCAGGAATCTTTATGAATATCATTCTTATATTTTCTGACTGATGTGTATTTCTTATTAATGAATTAATAAATAGATAAATTTGTATTAGTGTGAAATCAAAGAGATCTTGGACCAATGATGATGACTGGTGGTGTATGAGTCATGCCCAGTGAATAGCACGTGCCTGGAACTCTGAGGTCCAACACAAATGGGATCTAATCTGTTCCCCATTTTGAAGGGAACTCATGCACAGATGTCAGAATCTATGAGGGTTGTGTTCTTCATATTTGTGTTCATGAATTTAAAAACATTATTGTAAATGAATCAAGGGCAGAATAAATAAACATGTAAAAATAGGAATGAAGACGGTGAAGCATTGTTTATTACTAAACTTCATAGTAAGGAAAATGAATATTAATAGAAATGGAATGGGTAATAAATGGATCAAGGATTTTATGTCTTGGACTACCAATGACATAGACTGTAACAGGGGATAGGTCTTGCTCTCATTCATTTCCAAGTTTTAAAGTTTATTAAGTGAAAAATACATAAATATTCCATAAATTAATAAAGGCCTAAAAGGCAGTGTCGACAAATGCCAGATGACGTGAATCAATGGAGAGAACATGTCAGCGTTTTTAAATCCTCTTCTGTGCTTTCTACTCTTCAGAATGGATACAGCGAGCTGTTTCAAGCATTCTGTTGGGATCAAAATTTTTGTGCTGGCTCTGTGTTTGGAAAGACACCAAGGTAAATTTAGTCAAAGTTCTTATCTTGGTTTCAGTAATTTGTTTGAGGATATTCTTGGTATTATTATAAAATGTATTAAATTGTTCAGTTAGAGAGGAGAAATAAGTTCAGAGAAATATTATACAACATGGTGACTATAGGTAATGTTATCTATCATATTCTTGAAAAATGCTAGAGAGTAAATGTTAAGTGTTCTCACCACAAAATGATCACTCTGAGATGTAATACATATGTCAATTAGATAGATTTAGTTATTCCACAATGTATGTATATTTCAGAACATCACGTTGTGCATGGTAAATAAATATAATTTTCTCTGTCAATCAAAAAATTAAGAAGTATTAAATGAATACAAAGTTAACCCCGGCTCAGTGATGAGCGTGACATGAAACAGTATGTTGTTTAATTTATCCTGTGCAACATTGTGGCCAATTAATGAAAGGGATCTAGTCTATGTTGAAAATGACTCTGTAGATGTTATAGATATTCAAAGACCTTGTTGTTGGCTTTGTCTGAACCATGTGTTAATGTCAATAATGATCATTTAGTTGATAAAAATGTAGAAACACATGAAGGAGAGGAGACACAGTCATGGACCAATGATGACAAATGGTGGCATTGGAGTTATGGACGATGAATAATATGTGTCTGAAACTCTGAGGTCCAACACAACACATAGTTATTCTACTCCCTCTGTTGAAATTGACTTACAGAGAAATATCAGGAATATATAGATGATATCCATGTATTGATTCCATAGATTATTTATTACTATCAATGGATCAATAATAGATTCATTAAACTAATACAAATTAATGTATAAAGGAAAAGAGAGTCAAGCATTGTCCAACTATGAACATATGTGTGGAGGCAAGAAATATTATTAATCAAAATTTAAAGCACTTGCATTCATTTACAAATAATAAAAGATGTTACTACTTTTGGTAAGAATCATACAGAAATTGATAGGTAAGAGTTGATTTTATTGTTCTGGATTATTCTCATGATAGATGTATTTCTTTGCATAAGATACACACACACACACACACACACACACACACACACATATGGATATATGTATATATACACACACACAGAGCAAACAAATAATAGATACCTAAGTGACCTAGTAAATGAAATGCAGAAAGCAGGAATCAAGAATCAATGGTGATAATGTCTTAATATTTTTTATCGTTTGCTCTGCTTCATACTCTTAGAATGGATACTATCATGGCCACAAGTTCTGTGGTTGCCTCTCTGTATTAAGAGCACGGAGACTAAAGTGAGTAATGCCTGAAATTATTTTCTTGGTTTCAGTATTTCTTTTATCTTAAGATTATTCACTATATTATTAAAAAGCATAAAATGTAATGAATATGATTATAACAGTGATAAATATGGGATGTCTGAAACATTGTATCGATTAATGCATATATGAAAAATAAGAGAATGAAACTGATATGTTGATATGAGAATAATTCTATGTACCAATTTGGGATATAAGGACTCTTCTTGAGTTTTTGTGAATAATAACATTATCATTTTATGATTTAATGAATTAATCAATAACCAAATGTAGGTGACAATAGAGCAGAAGGGCCAGTCCTGGATCAATGATGACTACTGGTGGCGTATGAGTCATAGACGATGAATACGTGTCTGGAACTCTGAGGTCCCGTGTGAAAGAGATGTAATTCATTTACTCTGGTTGGATGGCCCTGCAGGCAGTTACCGGGAATATACGAGGATCTTGGTTTTGGTCTTTGTGCTCATGCCTTTTCATTCTGTGCAGAGAATGCCTCAATTTAAAAAAAAATCTTTTTACCCTTTTCTCTGATTTATATTTCTCAGAATGGACCCACTCAAGCTGACTTAAGAATTCCTCCTTGGTCACAAGATTTTTCGTTGCATGTCTGCATTAGGAGCCTAGAGAACAATGTGAGTAATAGCTAAAGTTCTTGCCTTGCTTTGCATGGTTTCTTTATGGGCAGTCACTGTATTATTAAAAAGCGTGAAATATAATCAAAGAGGGTGAGCTGTAGCTCAGTGATAAGCACAGGATTACTCAGAGGTGTTATATTGTTCAGTGCATACATGAAATACTGTAATTGTTATTACCATAAGAGATATTGAAGTGAGAAGGATTCTAAGTACATGTTTGGGATAGAAATCTTTGTATTTTTGTGAATCACAGAGTTTTAAAATTATAATTACTAAATTGATGAATAAATAACTTGGAAATGAATTGGGGAAAAGTGGGCCCTTCCTGGATTAATGATGAAAATTGCCTGTGTATGAGTCTT
Organism: Cebus imitator; assembly: GCF_001604975.1. Lineage (NCBI taxonomy): Eukaryota > Metazoa > Chordata > Mammalia > Primates > Cebidae > Cebus > Cebus imitator. The sequence goes on along the minus strand of NW_016107367.1, from coordinate 2,427,180 downwards.
GGATAATGAATTATTTGTGTGTGGAACTCTTTCTTTTCATGCACGTTCATTCTGTTATTGTAATTGGATTGATAAAAAGAATCAATGAACAAATATAAAAGTAAATTGAGATAAAATAGATGAAACATTGTCCAAATATAAAAATATGTGGCAAGGCAGGAAATACTAACACTGTATGTTGAAAACATGAAATTCAATGAGAAATTAATGGTATGTGACTTTTACCTCTTTGGTTAATGATGACACAGGCAGTTTAAATTACAGACAATGTTCATGCTCTGAGTCTGTGGCAAATTTGAAGTTGTTCATTTGTAGAGAAAATGTAATATCCTCCCGATTAATGATTGCCCTAATTACTGGTTAAATGTTAGACACGGAGCAGGGAACAATGGCCATAAGGTCTCAAATTTTTTGTCAGTAGTCCTACTTTGTGCACCTCAGAGTGGTCTCACCTGAGTTGTCTCAAGCACCCCTTCATGCCCTTGGGCCGTGTGGTTGCAACTGTGTGTTAGGAGCTTGGAGGCCATTATGAGTAATAGTCAACGTTCTTGGCTTGAGTGCTTTTTTAAAGGACAATTACTATAGTATTAAAAATCATACAATATATTAAAGAAGGCCAACTGCAGCCCAGTGACAAACATGAAATTGGTATGAAGTAGTCTACTGATGAATTCATTCAGTGAATTCATTTAAGAAAACTGAGGATATTTAGTAAAGGAGTGACATTGATCTGAGAGTGATTCTGTACACGTATTAGGGATATCAAGGCTTTTTTCAGGTTTTGTACATTGTAGCACTTTAAACATATCATTAGTAAATTACTGAATTAATCAATAAACAATGTAGAAATGAATGAAGAAAAGATGAGCCATTCCTGGACTAATGATGATGACTGGTGGTGTAAGAGTCAAAGGTGATGAATAATAAGTGTCCTTGTTAGGGGCAAGTTCAGAGTTGTTTGTTTTAAGAGACTATGAAATAAATATATTCCAGATAATGATGATTTAAGTGACTAAATGAGAGATGAAAAACAAGGGTCATTGGAGAAATGCTTGAATTTTAAAATCATCTGTTCTGTTGCTGCTCCTTAGATTGGACCCACTCCAGCTGGCGGAAGCATCCTTCCCCGGCCTGCGCTCTGTGGCTGCCCCTGTGTGAGGGGAATGCAGACCACTGTGAGTGTGCAGACCACTTCCTCTCTTTACAAGCTCCGCTAAGTCGGTGTCAGTGATATACAAGAATCTTTGTGGTCATGCATTCTTAAAAGTTGTAAGGAATCACTGATAGAGTAGATAAATACATAATGAATATACATCAAGGTGGTAAAGCATGCTCATTGTTAAAATATACAGGAGGGAAAAATACTATTAATTTAAATTGGAATGAATACATTGGAACAAGTGTGTTTTGTCTTAGACTAATGGTGATCACAGAAAGTGACAAGTAACCGTTTTTTATCTGATTAACTTGTGTATTTCATGTTTGATTTATTAAGAGAAAAAGAAATAAATATTCATATAAATTTATAAATGCCTGAATGACTCTATAAAAGGATGGAGGAATCATGGGTCAATGAAGAGAATATGTAATCATCTCCTGTGCTCTGATTGGCTTATTCTTCCATGGTCACAAACTCCTGTGCCCTGATTGGCTTATTCTTCCATGGTGTTAGGAGCAGAGAGATCAGCATCAGCAATGGTAAAAATTACTGTACCTTGGTTTGAGTGAGTCAAAGGAGGTCAGTCATGCTGATGTTTTATTTCAGATTGATATGAAGTATTACGTTGATTAATGCCTATGTAAAAAACTTAATTCATTTAGAGAAAGGGATTTAGGATGTTTGTGATAGTATAGATGAATGCGAGTGATATTGAAGAGCTTTTTTTGTGCTTTATGTGTATGTCTTATTAATGAATTACTCAGTAAACAAGTGTAGATAAGAATGAAGAAAAAGAGGCCAGGCGCGGTGGCTCAAGCCTGTAATCCCAGCACTTTGGGAGGCCGAGGC
>NW_016107367.1:2410712-2425057 GCF_001604975.1 Cebus imitator | reverse complement strand
AGGAGAATTGCCTGAACCCAGGAGGTGGAGGTTGCGGTGAGCCGAGATCGTGCCATTGCACTCCAGCCTGGGTAACAAGAGCGAAACTCCGTCCCCCCCCCAAAAAAAAAAAAAAAGAATGAAGACAAAGAAGGCCAATCCTGAACCATCAGTGACAACTGGTGGCTTATGTGGTTGTATATGCTGGTTGTATATGAGGAATAGTACGTATCAGAAACTTTGAGGTCCAACACAAATAGAGTCTAGTCTATTCCCATGTTTAAAGTGATATGATAGACAGATACCTGAAATATACAAGGAGTTTGTGGTTAGTCTTGTATGTATGAGTTTTAAAGATATGGTAAAAGTAGCACTGGCAGAATAAGCAAATAAATGTGCAAATAAAATAAATAAAACGAAGAGGACAAAGCATTGTTCATTGCTAAAATATGCAGTAAGGAAAATACTGTTAGTGTACATTGGAATGGATAATAAGTGGATAATATTTCTGACTCAAAATGATAGAGACAATAGTAATAATTACTCATAAGAGCCAATGACTGCCCCAAGTCAATTACAAGTTTGAAGTTTATAAGAAGAAAAATAAATCAATATTACATAAATTAATAAATACCTAAGTGACTAGCTGAATGAAAGAAATTACAGATGAATGGACAGAATATCTCAAACTTTTTATCATGATCTCCACCTAGAACCCTTCAGTGAAGATGCTGTTTGCTGATTTGAGCACTCTGCAATTGATCAAGTTTCTCACGTTAACTCCGTTCAAAAAGAGACCCGTGTGAATATAGTCAATGTTCTTGTCTTGGTTTCAGTTGTTTGACAGTATTCGTGGTATTATTGAAAAATTATTAATCAAATAGCTGTTTATGGCTCAATAATAATGTGAAATATGATGCTGATTAATCATTAATGTTGACATCATTAAATGAAAAAGATGTATATAGGAAATGGTTGTATTGATAGCTGTGAGCACTATTCTAGCATTTATTTTTCACATTTTTCTGACTCACTCATTTTCAGTGAATCCATGATTCAGCATCTGCAAATGTAAGATTGAATGAAGAAAAAGTTGGCCAATGAGTATGCATAGAACAATGATTACAAATAGTGGCGCAGGAGTCATGAACCAGGAGTAATGTATGTGTGGGACTCTGAGCATCAGCACAAAACATAGTCTATTCCTTCTGTTCTGAATAATCCTACAGACAGATGTTTGGGGTACATAAAGACCATGTTCTTATTTTAGATTCTTAGATTTAGATTTCTTAGTATTAAGGAATTAATGATAGAACCATTAAACAAATATAAGTCAATAAATAAAATTGAAGAGAGTGCAGCATTGTGCAGCTGTAAAAATATATAGGGAGGCAATCAACATTATTAATACAAGTAGAGAAAGCTAACATCCATTAAGAAAATATCAGATCAAAGATGTTCCCTCTTTCTTTGGCTTAAGATCATATAGACACTAATAGGATCAATTTTATTGTTCTGAACCAATTCTTCTAAGTTTGAAGTTGTCCCTTTTGTTAAGAGAAAAAACATGTACTTCATGGAAAATTATGAATTACCCGAATGATTGAGTAAATGAAATGCAGAAAGCAAGAATTATAGAGGATGAGGTGTCTGCTTTTAAAAATACTGACTCTGTTTTGTCTTCATTAGAATTGGTGCACTTGAGCCGATTGGAATATTCCTCCTTTATCGTTTGTTCTACGGTTGCGTCTATTTGTTAGTAGCATAGAGTAATCATTAAAATTCTTCTCTTGGTTTGAGTGGTTATTTCAAAATATCCAATGAATTACTAAAAAAGGTATAATATAATCAAAGATGGCCAGTGATGTTCTAGCAATAAATATGGGAGTCGTGTGAAGCATTATATTGATAATGCATCTATGAAAACTGAGGATAATGAATGAAACAGCTATATCCACATTAGAATGACTCATTGTAGGGATTAGGAATCTCTAGGCTCTTGTTGGGATTTCATGAACCATGATTTTAAAATTTATGATTAGTGGATCACTGAATCATTAATAAGCAATTAGAAGTGGATGGAGAGAAAGAGCACCTGTCCTGTGAACGACGATGACTACTGGTGGCATATGAGTCATCTGCAGTGAATATGTGTCTGGAACTCTGAGGTGCATCACAAAAGAAATCTACCCCATTTCCTGTTTGATACAATTCTTTAGGCGGATATCACGAACATAGAGTGGGTTTGTTTTTGGTCTTTGTACTCATACATTTTTATTCTATTTTTATTATTGGGTTTATGTGAGAATCGATAAATATAAACAGAAATAAAGATATATTAGGTGAAGTGTTGCCCAATTATAAAAATAGGTGGTGAGGCAAGAAATACTATTAATATGTATTGGAAATAGTGAAGTTCAAAGAGAATTAAATGGTACGTGTCTGTCACTTCTTTGGCTAATAATGATATAGAGAGGATATATGAACACTGTAGACAGTGTTCATGTTCTGGGTCAGTGGCAAATTCAGAATTGCTCATCTTCTTAAGAGAAAGTGAAATAAATATGCTGTACTCTAAATAGTGGTAGCCTAAATGACTAAAGAAATGTAAAAAGGAAGGATCAATGGTGACAATGTCTCAAATTTGTTGTCATCTTCTCTGCTCTGTACCCCTTAGAATGGATGTCCTTGTTCTGTCTTGAGAATTCCGCTATGGTCACATGCTCTGTTTGCACCATGCTTAGGAAGGAGCATGTGGACCAATGTGAGTAATGGTCAAAATCCTCATTGTGGTTTGGGTGGTTTGTTTAAGAATAATCAATATATTATTAAAAAGTGTGAAATATGGTCAGAGATGGCCAGAGTTATCCCAATGGTAGACATGGGAGTGACATGAAGTATTATATTGATAATGCATGTATGAAAAACTGAGGATAAAGTACAGATCAGAAATACCAAGTCTGCGCTTGGAGTTTTTTGAATCATAGGCTTTGAAATTATAATTAGTGAATTAATGAAGCAACCACTGGACAAGGTAAAACTGAATGGAGAAAAGGAAGGCCAGTTCTGGATCAATGATGACCACCGGTGGCGTATGAGTCATCCGTGATAAGTACGTGTCTGGAACTCTGAGATCCATCACAAAAGAGACCTAGTCCATTCCCTCTGTTACACGTGATTCTGTAGACCGATGTCAGGAAGATAGAATGAAGTCGTTTTGGTTTTATTTTCATTCTAATTCAAGAATCAATAAACATAAAAAATGGGTGAGCATTTTATAGCTATAAAAATATGTGGTGAGGCAATAAATACTATGAATGCATATTGAAATTGGTGAGGTCCAAAGAGATATTGTACATACCTGTTACCTCTTTGGCTTATAGTAATATAGACAGAATAAGTATTAGATAATGTTCAAATTCTTATTCACTTGCTAGATCAAATTGTTCTTTTTCTTAGGGGAAAATGAAATAAATATTAGTTCACCTAATGAATGCTTAAAGGATAGACTAAAGGAAAGGTGAAAAGCAAGGATCTTTATTAGTGAGAATGTCTCGGTTTTGTTACCGTCTCTGCTCTGTATTCCTCAGAATGAATGGCTTGTGCTGATTGAAGCGTTCTTCCCTGGTGACATGCTGTGGCTGCCTCTTGATTGGGAGCATGCAGACCAATGTGAGTAATCAAGTTCTGGTCTTAGTTTGGAGGACTTGATGTATTATTAGAAGGTCTGTTCAATCAAAAATGGCCAGCTGCAGCCCAGTGAGAGAAATGGGAGTAGCATGAAGCATTACATTGACAACATGTATTTGAAAAACTGAGGATAGTTAATGAAGCATTGGCCAATGTGAGAATGATTCTATATGCAGATAAAGAACGTAAATGTTAATGCTGTTCTGAGGTATTTGTGAGCCAAAAGTTTTAAAATTATTATTTGCGATTTAATGAATTAATCAATAGACAAGGTAAAAGTCTACAGAGAAAAACAGGACACATTCTGGATCGATGATGACTACCGGTGGCGTATGAGTCACACATGATGAATACGTGTCTGGAACTCTGAGGTCCGTCACAGGTAAAATCTGCCTTATTCTCTGTTTCAAATGATGTTATAGGCAGATTAAAAAAATACAGAATGTGCTTTTTCTCTGTGTGATTATGTGCTTTTCTTCTATTTTTATAATTGGATCAATGTGAGAATCAGGAAACAAATATATAATAAATAAAAAATGATTGAAACACTGCTCAAGTATAAAAACTTGTAAGGCAAGAAGAGCTATTAACATATGTTAAAATCGGCCGGGGGCGGTGGCTCAAGCCTGTAATCCCAGCACTGTGGGAGGCCGAGGCGGGTGGATCACGAGGTCAAGAGATCGAGACCATCCTGGTCAACATGGTGAAACCCCGTCTTTACTAAAAATACAAAAAATTAGCTGGGCATGGTGGCGCGTGCCTGTAATCCCAGCGACTCAGGAGGCTGAGGCAGGAGAATTGCCTGAACCCAGGAGGCGGAGGTTGCGGTGAGCCGAGATCGCGCCATTGCACTCCAGCCTGGGTAACAAGAGCAAAACTCCATCTCAAAAAAAAAAAAAAAAAAAAAAAAAAAAAAAAAAAAAAAAAAAAAAAAAAAAAAAAAAACATACGTTAAAATCAGTGAAGCCTAAAAAGAAATAAATGGTGTATGATATAAATGGTATAAATTATAGACAATGTTCATATTCGGAGTTAGTGGTAATTTTGAAGTTATTTATTTTATTAAAAGAAAATAAATAAAGCAAATATACTCCAAATAATGATTGCCAAAATGACTAATAACAGGTGAAAATCAAGGATCAATACTGAGAGTGTCTCAATTTTGTTATCTTCTCTGCTTTCTATTCTTTCAGAATGGATGTGCTTGTTATGATTTGAGAATTCCTCCATGGTCACATGCTCTGTTTTTATCATGGTTGGGAGCCTGCAGACCAATGGGAGTTGTAATCAACATTCTTATTTTGTTTGAATGGTTTAAGAGGACTAGGGATATTACCAAAAAGCCTATAATATAATCAAAATGGTCAACTGTATGTAAGTGGTAGATATTGGAGTGATATGAAGCATCATACTGATAACTCATATATGAAAAATTGAGGATAATGAAACAGATATATCAATATCAGAAGGATTCCATGTACAGATTGGGAATATCAAGGCTCTTCTTAGAGCTCTTTGAATCAGAAGCTTTAATGTTATTATCAGTGAATTAATAAATCAATCACAAAAATATAGGAATGAATGGAGGAAAGGAAGACCAGTCCTGGATTGCTGATGACTACTGGTGGCGTATAGGTCATAGACAGTGGTATGTGTCTGGAGCTCTGAGGTCCGTCAAAGTGGAAATGCATGCATTCCTTCTGTTCAAAATGATGTTGTAGACAGATTTCAGAATACAGAATGTACTTATTTTTCTTGGTGGTTATGTATTTTTATTCTATTTTTATAATTGGATCAATGAGAGTATGAATACAATAAATGAGAAAAATGGCTCATAGTTGAATTATAAAAATATCTGGAGAAGCAGGATATTCTATTAATATATTAGTATAATATTAATATATTGTATTATGTTGTATTATGTAAATATATTGTATATTAATATATACATATTAGTTATATGTATACAGGTCTCCATAGGGTTTTGTAAATCATAGAGCTTAAAAATTATTAATAGTGAATTAATGAATTAATCAGTAAATGAGGCAGAATTAAATGAAAAAAACAGATGATCAATTCTGGATCAATGATGACTACTGGTGGCATATGAGTCATATACGATGAATACATGTATGCAACTCTGAGATTTGTCACAGAAGAAATCTAGCCTATCCTGTAGACAGAGTTCAGAAATATAGAACATAATTTTTTGGCTTTTGTGTTTATGTATTTTCATTCTGTTTTTATAACTGGTCAATGCCAGGTTCAATAAACACATATAGACATAGCTGAAAAAGTTGAAGCATTGGCCAAGTGTAACAATATCTGATAAGGCAAGAATCACTCTTTGTTTTTTTTTTGAGATAGAGTCTTGTTCTGTTGCTCAGGCTGGAGTGTAGTGGCATGATGTTGGCTCACTGCAACCTCATCCTCCCAGGTTCAAGCGGTTCTCCTGCCTCAGCCTCCTGAGTAGCTGGGATTACAGGCACACGCCACCGCATCTGGCAAATTTTTGTATTTTTAGTAGAGATGGGGTTTCACCACGTTGGCCAGGCTGGTCTTGAACTCCTGACCTCAAGTGATCCACCCACCTTGGCCTCCCAAAGTGCTAGGATTACAGGCATGAGCCACCATACCCACCCAGAAGCACTCTCAATATCTTTTGACACAACGAAGTCCACAGAGATATAAATGGTATCTTCCAGTGACCTCTGTGGCTAATGGTGGTATAGACTCTACAAAGTATAGACAACATTCTGTTTCTGGGCCAATGGAAATTTCAGAATTGTTCATTTTTTTTTTTAGATAAAATGAATATACTGCAAATAATGATTGCCAAAATGACTAAGTAATGGTAGGTGATAAGAAAGGGTCAGTAGTGACAATATCCCGTTTTTGTTACCCTCTTCTCTGCTCTGCATTCCCTAGAACGGTTGCATTTTGTGGATTTAAGGATTCCTCCAAGGTCATGTGCTCTACTTGCACCATTTTTAGGATGGAGCCTGGAAGTCCTCACCTTGCTTTGGGTGGTTTGTTCAAGAAAGTTCAATGTGTTATAAAAGAAGTATATCATACTCAAAGATGAGCAACTGTATTCAAATAAACATGGGCATGATGTCAGGATTATATTGAAGACGCATACATGAGAAACTGCGGATAATTAATGAAATAAATATTCCTACACATTAGGAATACCATGCTCTTCTTGTGGTTTTGTAAATCATAGGGCTTAAAATTATGATTAGTGAATTAACAAATTAGCCAACAGACAAGGTAGAAATAAATCCACATATAGAGGTCAGTCCTGGATCGATGATGACTACTGGTGGCGTATGAGTCTTATACGATGAATACGTGTCTAGAACTCTGAGGTCCATCACAAACAAAATCTAACCTACTCTGTATGTTTGAAATTATTTTACAGACAGCTGTCAGGAATTTAGAATATATATGTTGTTAGTATTCATATTTACATGTTTTGATTCTATTTTTATAATTGATCCATGTGAGAATTAGTAAACAAACACAAATAAATAAAGATGAATAAATTCAAGCATTGTCCAATTATAAAACTAAGGACAAGATAAGAAACATGATTAATGTATATGAAACAGTGACATCCACAGAGAAATAAAGGCACATTCCTGTGGCTTCTTTGACTAATGACGGTAATGACCGAATAAAGTATAGGTAACACCCAGCTTCTGGGTCAGTGGCAATTTCAAAATTATTCATTTTATTTTCAGAAAATAAATTAAATATATTCCAAATAATGATTGCATGAATGACTATTGATAGGCGGAAAGCAAATGTCAATATTAAAAATGTTTCAGTTTTGTTATTATCTTCTCTGGCCTGTATTCCTCAGAATGAACAGCTTGTGCTGTATTGAGGATTCCTCCATGATCACGCACCCCGTTTATACATCATGCTTGGAAAGGAGTGTGCAGACCAATGTGAGTAATAGTCAAAATTCCTGTGTTGGTTTCTGTGGTGTGCTAACGAGGCCTCAGTGCGTCATGAAAAAGTGTGTAATACAGTCAACGATGGCCATCTACGTCCCAGTGATATTTATAGGAGTGATACGAAATATTTATTGATAATGCATATATGAAAGACTGAGAAGAACTAAACAGGCGTGTCTATGTTAGAATGATCCTGTATAAAGATAGAGAATATCAAGTGTGGGTTCTTAGTGTTTCGTGAATCACAGAGTTTAAAATTATTATTAGTGAATTAATAAATGAATCTAAAGACATAGAAATGAATGGAGAAAAAGAGGGTCAATCCTGGATCGATGATGAGCACTGGTGGAGTATGAGTCACTTACGGTGAATACATGTCTGGAACTCTGAGGTCCATCACAGAAGTTACTTCCCTCTGTTTCCAGTAATTCTATAGACAGATGTCAAGAAGGTAGAATGAATTTTTTGTTCATGGGTTTTTATTTTATAATTGGTTCAATGAAAGAATAAAACATACCTGGATAAACAAAATAAATAAGCATTGTCCAATTATAAAAATGTATGGTGAGGCAAGTACTATTAATATGTATTTAAATTGATGAAAGCCAAAAAGGAACCTTACATACCTAACCTTTTTGGCCAGTAATGAAGAGATAGTGTAAATTATATACCATATTCACGTTCTGGCGTAGCGGCAAGCTCAAAGTTATTCATACTTCAAATAATGATTGCCTAAATGTTTAATGATTGGTGAAAAGGAAAGATCAACCATGAAAAATCACGTATTTGTTATTACTCTGCTCTGCACTGGTCAGAATGGACGTACTTGTGATGATTTGAAGATGCCTCTGAGGTCACATGCTCTGTTTGCACCATGCTTAGGAAGGAGCATACAGATCAATGTAAGTAATGGTCAAAGCTGTTGTCTTGAGTGGTTTGTTGAAGAGGAATCAATGCATTATAACAAGGTATAATACGTTATAGGAATATAATATACTGTAGGAATATATTATATATTTCTATGATGTAATGTATTATAAAAAGGTATACCTTTTCATACTATAAAAAGACATAATACATTATAGGAATAGAATATATTATAGGAATATATTCCTTATATAATATATTCCAATATATTACAGGAATATAATGAAAGATGGTCAAATCTATCCATATCACATACCCATATAGATATCAAGTACTATATTGAAAATGCATATATGAAAAATGGAGAACAATTAATGAAAATATCGATCATTATAACGATTCTTTGAGGGAGTAGGAGTATCAAAGCTCTTAAGTTTTAAAAAACCAAAGATTTTAAAGTTATTATCAGTGAATTAATGAGTTAATTATTAGACAAAGTGAAAATGCATAGACAAAAATAGGAAGAATCCTGGATTGATGGTGACTACTGGTGACATATAAGTCATATGATGAATATGTTTCTGGAACTCTGAGGTCCATCACTAAATCAGCTTCGTCTGTTTCACGTGATTCTATAGGTATGATGTCAGGAATATAGACTCAGTTTGTTTTTGGTCTTTCTTTTTTAACATTTTTATTTTAGTTTATAATTGGACCAATGAGAGAATCAATAAGCAAATATTTGAATAAATAAAGATGAATAAAGTTAAACATTGTATGGGTCAGCGGCAAGTTCAAAATTGCTCATTTTCTTAAGAGAAAATGAAATAAACTTCAAATAATGATGGCCTAGATGACTCACTAAATAAGGGTGAATCATGTGTGAGAATGTCCCATTGTATGCTCCGAACTCCCCTGTGGTTTGTGCTCTGCAGAGTGGATGAATTGGGCACCTTGAAAAATTCTTCCATGGTCACGTGCTGTCCTTGCATCGTGGTTAGCCTCAGCCAGACTAATGTGAGGAATAGTCAACATTTTCGACTTCATTCTGGTGCCTTATTAAGAGGACTCAATGTATTATAAAAAGTGTATGACATTATCAAAGATGTCCAATTACATCCCAGTGAAAGATATGGAAATGATATGAAGCATTGTATTGATGATGCGTATATAAAAACCTGAGGATTGTTCATTAAAGAGGTATATCAGTGTTGGAATGACTCAGTATACAAATTAGGAATATTAAAGTTATTCTTGGGATTTGTTTGAACCATACAGACTTAAAATTACTATTAGTGAATTAATGAATCAATCAATAGACAAGGTAGAGATGAATGGAGAAAGAGATGAGCAGTCCTGGTGGATGACTGCTGGTGGTGATGGGTCATACGTGATGAATACGTGTCTAGAACTCTGAGGTCCATCATAGAAACAAACGTAGCTGATTTTCTGTGTTTGAGATAATCCTTTAGACAGGCATCAGGAATAGAAGATGAGTTTGGTTTTGGTTTTTATGTTTACATGTTTTGATTCTGTTTTTATAATTGGCTAATATAAAAACCAATAAACGTGAAAATAAGGATGAGTAAGGTTAATCGTTGTCCAGTTATAAAAAATATTTGGTGAGGCAAGAAACACTATTAATATGTATTGAGAATAGTGGAATCTGAAGAGAAGGAAATGTGCATGTCTGTCCCCTCTTTGGCTTGTGGTGATATAGACAGGATAATTATAGACAGTGTTCAAATTCTTGGTTAATTGTAAGTTTGAAATTGTTCATTCTTTAAAGAGAAAATGAAGTAAGTACCCTCCAGATAATGATAGTATAGATAACTAGTGGTAGGTGAGAAGCAAGGATTCACAGTTCATACGCCCCCTTTGCTATCATCTTCCTTGTTCTGTGCTCCTTAGAATGGACAGACTTGCTCTGATTTGAGGACTTCTTCATGATCACGTGTTCTGTTTGCACCATGCTTAGGAAGGAGCATGGGTACCAATGTGAGTAACGGTCAGATTTCTTGTATTTCTTTGGGTGGTTTATGTAAGAGTACTATAAATACATATGTGATGTACTATATATACATATGTAATATAATCAAAGATGGTGAATTGTATCTAGTGAGAGATATGGGAGTCAGAAGTATTACATTGACAATTCACATATGAAAAACGGGACAATAATGAAACATATATTAATGTCAGAATGATTAGGAATATCTTTTTGGGGTTTTGTGAATCATTAGGTTTAAAGTTATTATTAGTAAACGAGTGAGTTAATCAACAGATGATGTAGAAAATAATGGAGAAAAGAAGGGCCAATCCTGGATCCATGGTGACCACTGGTGGCGCAGGAGTCATAAGCAATGAATATGTGTCTGGAACTCTGAGGTCCGTCTCAAAAGATACCTAGTCTATTCCTTGTTTCAAATGATCCTACAGACAGATGGCAAAAAATAGAAAGTATATGTGTTTGATTTTCATGTTCATGAATTTTTATTTTATATTTATAATTGGATCAATGAAATAACCAATCAATAAATATACAAATAAAGATGAATAAGGACTACCTGTAATCTCAGCACTTTGGGAGGCCAAGGCCGTTGGATCACTTGAGGTCAGGAGTTCAAGACCAGCCTGGCCAACATGGTGAAGCCTCATCTCTACTAAAAATGCAAAGATTAGCCAGGCGTGGTGGCATGCGCCTGTAATCCCAGCTACTTGGGTGGCTGAGGCATGTGAATTGCTTGAACCTGGAATTCAAAAATCTGCTTGAACCCAGGAGGTTGCAGTGAACTGAGATCATGTCACTGCAGCTTGGGTGATAGAGCAAGACTCTGCCTCAAAAGAAAAAAAAAGATAAATAAGGTTAAACATTGTCCAATTATAAAAATATGTGGAAAGACAAAAAATACTATTAATATATATATACTGAAATTGGTAACAACTAAAGAGAAACCTTGAATACCTGTTACCTCTTTGAATGAGAAAGACAGTATAAATTATTGACCATATTCAAGTTCTGGGTCAGGGACGGGTCCAAAGTTTCACCATGTTGCCCAGGCTGGTCTTTAACTCCTGACCTCAAGTGATCCACCTGCCTTGGCCTCCCAAAGTGCTGGGATTACAGGTGTGAGCCACCACACCTGGCCAGTGGTTCATAAAAAATGAAATATATCTCAAATTAATGAATGTATAAATGAGTATAAATGTTTACACGTTCATTAATTTGAGGTGTATTTGAAAAGCAAGGATCAATGGAGAGAAGGTCTCATTTTTGTTGTCATCTCTTCTGCTCTGTACTCAGAATGGAAGCACAGAAGCTGGTTTTCACTGGCTAAGAGCTGTATGGTCCATCTCTGTGCTGGAAGCTATGGACCAATGTGAGTAATACTCAAAGAAAGTTCTCGTTCCATCTTGGGTATTTCGTTTTAAGGTTAATAGTGTATTAACAAAAAATATGACATATAATCCCATAAGGCCATGAGTAGCCCAGGGATAAGTATGGAATGGATGTGGAGTGTTCTACTGATGGATGCTTGTATGAAAAGCATGTCCTGTGTTATTACGAAAGATAATGAGGGGCTATGGAATTGTGAGGATGGATGTATATACAAATTAGAGACACCGAGGCCCCTTTTGGGGTTTTGTGAGTGACAGTGTTTAAAAGTTATTAATGGTGAATTAATAAAGTAATAAATAATATAACAATGAATGAAGAGCACCAGAGCTAATCCTGGATTAATCATGACTCCTGGTAATGGATGGGTCTTAGACAGTGAATACCTATCTGGCACTCTGAGGTCCATCAGAAGAGAAATACAGTTTTTTTCCCCTTTTTGGAAGTGATCCTATAGACGGGCGTCAGGAATACGCGAGGGTCGTGTTTTTGCTCTTTGTGAGCACAAGTTTTTGATCTATTATTATAATTGGATCAATGAAGGAACCACTGAACTAATATACAAATAAATTATGTTGGATGAGACTAAGCACTGTCCAATTATAAAAATAGTTTGTGAGGCAAGAAAAACTATGGTACGGCCAGGTGCAGTGGCTCGTACTCATAATCCCAGCACTGTGGGAGGCCAAGGCAGGTGGATCACCTGAGGTCGGGAGTTTGAGACCAGCCTGGGCAACATGGTAAAACCCCACTTCTGCTAAAAATACAAAGTTAGCTGGCCATGGTGGCGCATGCCTGTGATCCCAGCTACTTGGGAGGCTGAGGCAGGAAAATTGCTTGAACCTGGGAGATGGAGGATGCAGTGAGCCGAGATCACACCACTGCACTCTACCTGGGCAGCAGAGTGAGAAGAAAGCCTATGGTATATATTGAAAACACCAGTACCATTAGGGAATAAGTGGTATAACTTTTTATTTCTTTAGTTAGGGATGTTGTAGACAGTGATAAATAATAATGAATGTTTATGTTTGTGTCAGTGGCGTGACTGATATTGTCTGGCTATGTAGAGTAAGTAAAATAAATTGTGGTCCCAAATTACCTATATGACTGAAGAAGTGGAGGAATGAACACAAAGAATAATGCAGATAGTGTCTTCGTCTTTCCTGGTCGGCTCTGGTGCCCTGTGTTCCGCGGAATAAACGCACTCCAGCTGGCCCTATTGCTCCTTTTTCACGGTAAGCTCTGTGGTTGCATCTGTGCACGGCGTATGGAGACCAGTGTGAGTGATAGTCAATGATCTTGGTTTCAGTGTTTTTTAAAAAAGATATTTGTGGCAGTATCAAGAAGTATTAAATATAATCATTGAAGGTAAACTTTGGCCCATTGGTAAAAATGGAATTAATATAAAGCACTATGTTGTTTAATGCATATATATAGCATTAGATTTAATTAATGAAAACATTGAATTTAATTAATGAAAGAGGTGTACTGCTGTTAGTAATAATGACATAGACAGATATTAGAGCTATTTAAGGATTTTGCTATCAAGTTTTTGTGGCTCTTAGGTAATTATTTTATTGTTAGTGAACTGGTAAATTAATCAATAAAAACACGTAGACATGAATTAAGAAAATGAGGTCCAAGCTTGAGCCAGTGATGACAGCTGGTGGCGTTTGAGTCATGGATGATGAATATTAAGTGTCTGGAACTCTGAGATTCAGTATAATAGAAATCTAATTTATTCCTCTGTTGAAAAAAATATGAGATAGATATTAGAGATATCAAGAGTTATTTGCTTTCAATATTACGGTTCATGAATTGTGATTATATTAATATCAATGAATCAGTGAAAGAATCAAACAAAGATTTAAATGATTAAACGTGAAGAGAGAGAGGCATATTCTAATTGTTAACATGTGTGGCAAGGAAAGAAATACTATTAATTAATTTGGAATGGGTAATAAATGGGTCAGTGGTTTTAACTCTCTGGCTAAGAATCATATAACAATTGATAGGGCAATAACACTGATTAGTAGTTATCAACGGATATGTGATTTTTAGGTCAATTCTCAGGTCAGCTGGGTCAGTTGTAAGTCCAATACTTATTTTATGAAGGGGAAAATAAGCAAATATTAACATAAATCAATAAATACCAACTGACAGAGCAAATGGAAGGTAGAATGGAAGAACTAATGATCCAAAGTCTCAAATTGTGTCTTCTGCTCTTCCGTGGAATCCTCAGAACAGTCACTTCCTGCACTGCTCCTGCCATGGCCACTGCTCTGTGGTCGTTTTAAGGAACATACAGACAAATGTGAGTAATCATCAAAGTGCTTGTCTTTGTTTGGGCCATTTAAGAGTGGTCAATGAGGCCGGGCATGGTGGCTCATGACTGTAATCCCAGCACTTTGGGAGGCCAAGGCGGGTGGATCACGAGGTCAAGAGAT
>NW_016107367.1:2385654-2410507 GCF_001604975.1 Cebus imitator | reverse complement strand
AAAAAAAAAAAAAAAAAAAAAAAAAAAGAAGAAGAAGAAAGAGTGGTCAATGCATTATTAATAAGTAGAAAATATAATCAAAGAAGACTAACCATGGGCCAGAAATGAACATGGGGGTGTTATGAAGCATTATGTTGAGTAATGCATATTTGAAACAATGAAGTCAGTTCAAGAAACAGGTCTAATTTCTGTAGGAACTGATCTACAGAGAGACAGCAGGATTATTACAGCTCTCGTCCTATTTGTTCTGATTCATTTCTATTTCTTTATTATGAAATTAATAAATAAATGAAACAGACAAAGTCTAAATGAAGAAAAAGATTGATAGTCTGTGGCCTGGTTGTGAGTATGAGTCAAGGATGGTGAATAATAGAAGTCAGGAAGTTTAAGCTCCAATATAAAAGAAACCTAGTCTACTGCTTAGTTGGAAATGATCTTGTAGACAGTAGTTAAAAATATTCAGTTATCGGCTGGGCGCGGTGGCTCAAACCTGTAATCCCAGCACTTTGCGGTATTGGGGCAGGTGGATCACAAGGTCAGGAGTTTGAGACCAGTCTGACCAACATGGTGAAACCCCGTCTCTACTAAAAATACAAAAATTAGCTGGGAGTGGTGGCGAGTGCCTGTAGTCCCAGCTACTTGGGACGCTGAGGCAGGAGAATTGCTTGAACCTGGGAGGTGGAGGTTGCAGTA
The DNA here is from genome assembly GCF_001604975.1 of Cebus imitator. Classification (NCBI taxonomy): domain Eukaryota; kingdom Metazoa; phylum Chordata; class Mammalia; order Primates; family Cebidae; genus Cebus; species Cebus imitator. Next base: position 2,409,814 of record NW_016107367.1, on the reverse strand, counting down.
GCCAAGATCGTGCCACTGCACTCCAGCCTGGGCAACAAAGTGAGACCTTGTCTCAAGAAAAAAAAAAAAATTCAGTCACCCTATTCTTGTGCTTCTGTGATTCATGGATAATGATTATGTTATTACAAGTGAATTAATGCATGCAGAACTCAAGTAAAAGAAATAAGTGAATAAAAACATGGCCACACCTGGACGAACTATAACATGTGTACTGAAGCAAGTCACAGTACTGATCTATTGCTCAGGAAGTGGGAATCATGTTGGTTTTTTAATCTATCAGAGTGAGGAACATGTAGACAAATGTATGAGTTGTCCGTGTTTATGTTGAGTTGTCTTTGGTTTCCTGGTTGCTTGCTTTATCCCTGAAAAGGGATGCAGTTTATATAAATAAAAGACTAATTTTAAAGAGGGTCAGTGGCAAGAATTTGTTTTATAACCAGAGCTATTGTTCTCACTAAATTCCATTACAAAGTGACGTCATCTGCTATTACTTTGGTAATGAGCAACTGTGCGTGTGCTATGATTATCCATGCTATAGTCTAGATCATGTACAATGATACTGATTTTATCTTAATAATGGACAAATGCATAAGTTAATAATAATCAGTTAGCTAAAAGGATAAAGCAAGGGCCAGTAGCAAACATGTCTGGAAATAAGGGTTGTGATGTAACTGGTTTCTGAGAGTGTCTTCTTCTTAAGGCAAATATTTTGGCTCTTACAAGTTTTTGTATAAGGAGGATGTACATAGATGCACATTATCAGACATGTTCTGGGTTTCTCTGAGTTTGCACATTGTTCTGTTTCTTTACAAAGAATGAATAATTGGCCAAACTGGCTTGTGAATGGATGAATTAAGTGGTATCAAGCACTATTCATTGGTGTGAAATTGCTTTGAAACAAGTGTTTAGATAAATCTAATTCTGCATATGGGAAGTCCAAAGATTTAGGTTGTTGAGTGCATTGGTGGAGGCATTGACACTGACATGTTTTGTGGAGAGCTCTCATTCTTGATTCAGGTGGTGGATTCTAAGGCATCAATTTATTTTATTTGGTTTATTTTATTTTATTCCGGGGTACATGTGCAGGATGTGCATGCTTGTTACATAGGTAAATGTGTGCCATGGTGGTTTGCTGCACCTGTCGACACATCACCTAGGTATTAAGCCGGGCATGCATTAGCAATTTTTGCTGATGCTCTCCCCACCCTCCCTTGACAGGTGCCAGTGTGTGTTGTTCCCCTCCCTGTATCCATGTGTTCTCTTTGTTCAGGTCCCACTTATAAGTGAGAACATGTGGTGTTTGGTTTTCTGTTCCGGCATTAGTTTGCTGAGGATAATGTCTTCCAGCTTCATCCATGTCCCTGCAAAACACATGCTCTTGTCCCTTTGCTGGCTGCATAGTATTCCATAGTGTGTATGTATCACATTTTCTCTATCCAGTCTGTCATTGATGGACATTTGGGTTGATCCCATGTCTTTGCTATTGTGAATAGTGCTGCAATGAACATATGTGTACATGTATCTTTATAACAGAATGATTTACATTCCTTTGGGTATATACCCAGTAATGGGATTGCTAGGTCAAATGGTGTTTCTGCTTCTAAATCTTTGAGGAATCACCACACTGTCTTCCACAGTGGTTGAACTAATTTATTTACATTTCCACCAGCAGTGTAAAAGTGTTCTTATTTCTGTACAACCTTGTCAGCATCTGTTTTTTCTTGACTTTTTAATAGTCACCGTTCTGACTGGTGTGAGATGGTATCTCACTGTGGTTTTGATTTGCATTTCTCTGGTCATCAATGATGTTGAGCTTTTTTCTTGTTTGTTGGCTGCATGTATGTCTTCTTTTGAGAAGCGTCTGATCATGTCCTTTGCCCACTTTTTAATGGGGTTTTTTTTTTCTTGTAAATTTGCTTAAGTTCCTTGTAGACTCTGGATATTAGACTTTTGTCAGATAAATAGACTGCAAAATTTTTCTCCCATTCTGTAGATTGTCCATTCACTCTGATGATAGTTTCTTTTGCTATACAGAAACTCTTTAATTAAATTTCATATGTCAATTTTTGCTTTTGTTGAAATTGGAAAGACATCCATTTTAAATGCAAAATTAATAACTTAATTAGTGTGAAAAAGAAGAGGGACTATTTTGGCCAATTGTAAAAAGAACATGACCCAATTTAAAAAAATTAATCTAAACTTGCTCACCTTGCATTCGTTAGAGTATTAGGGCACAGTCAAAATTTAGGATGTTTCATTCTTTTTACCACTTGCTTTCTACCCTCCAGAAATGATTATCGTTGGTAAAGATGGTGGCTGGTAAGTCTCTGGGAAAGAAGGGTACCGACCTATACAAGTAATGCACGATGTTCTTGTCCTTGGGTTGGGTGGCGTGTTTAGTCATAGGTATCCATTGTATTATAAAAGAATGAATAAATTACTACATCTATACACAAAATTAAAGAAGATCAGGGATGAGAATATGTTACACATCAATAATTAGAATGAGTCCAATAAGAACATCTGTGCAATTATATATTTTTAATATCTCCAAACACTGAGTTTTATGAATTAAATTAATAAATCAGGAATGTTTCTTCTTTGCTTGAGGATCATATAGACAAAGAATGGTAATAGTCAATGTTTTTGCCATGGGAGAGTGGTGAGTTCAAGTTTGTCTGCTTTGTTAAGAGAAACAAATAAATAATTTCACAAATTATCAATACCTGATTATAAATAGCTAAAGAAATCAAGGAGGGAAACATAGGATCAATTGAGAGAACTTTTGATATTTCCACTCCTTTTTTGGTAAGAGATATTCCTGCATATTTTTTGTATAAATTTTTAAAGGTATAAAATAATGCATATTTATTTTTCCTTTCTTTGCCATCGCTTTCAGCTCCATAGTATGAACACACTCAAGCCAACAATGATTCTGTAATGATGAAGATGGTTCAGTGTGAGTAACAATGCAAGCTCTTGTCATTGTTGGGGTGGTATGTTTAGGGTATTTAGTGTATGATAAAAAAATACAGAATATAATCAATGAAGGCTATGTAAGGACCAATGATAAGACTGTATTGTAAATCAAGGTTCATGGTGACTACAGTTTTGCACAACAGAGGCCCTTTTTAAAAGAGGAGCTCTACATTTTTAGCTCGGTGGGTATGGAATATGGAGTCATATGTGTGTAACTCTCATAGTTTTTATGTTGGGTGGTTCATTTAAGTGTATTATTAATGTTATTAAAATGAATCATACGTTAATTAATAAGATGGAGCTCCATTTAAGAGCTGGAGATAAGAACGTGGAATAAATCATTGTTTGTGATCAATTTCTGTGACGGTTACTTCCTGTTCACGAAATCGAAACCTAAATCTAGGTCTTTTCATTTGGTAATATCCTTTTTCCTTTGGTAATATCATCTACAGGATGGACAGATCAGAGCTGATTTAATTATTCCCTGTGATGAGGAACTTCAGCCCTCTGACTAAGGAGAATGTCTTGCAATGTAAGTAATAAAGTTCTTGGCTTGGATTGTTAGTTCACAATTTCAACTGTCATTTAAAAAGATAATTAAATTTTAAAAGGCCATGCATAGGCCTATGATGAGAATGTGTTATGAACTGAAATTAATCCAATTTACAACAAACGCAGTATGAGAAAAAAAAAACTTAGCTTTTCCATTCATTTTCAATAGTTAAATGTCACATTGTATGTTTGTCTCATTGATTATTAAAGACTTTCCTCTTGATAAAGGCTGTTACTCATTTATGGAGTCAGTATTCTAGTTGCTGAGTAAGATGGTGGTTCCTTCTTGTTCATTGTGATGTCTAAAAGTTGTTCAAATTAAATGTAGAGGGGCCATGTCTGGACCAGTGATGTGAATGGAATGCATCTGAATGAAAACTATGATCAATCATTTTGTGAACAACTGAGGTCCATTGCAAAAGAAAGAACTAGTATGTAAACCTTTGTGGGAATAATGTCAGGAAAATTTGAGAATGTAGTACTGGAGCTTGAGAGGGTTCACAGATACTAATTTTATATGATTAGCGGATAAGTGAATGGATCAACAAACAAGTATATTCATGAGTAAAGAAAAAGAGGTTAAGACATGGACCGATTCTGAGGGTATGTTGTAAAGCAAGGAATGTAATTAATTCAGTTCCGAAATACCTTGGTCCGTCAAGAAAAAGAAAACAGATTAAATTTGCCACCACTTTGTGTAACAAGCATCTAGATAGAGACATTTAACAGTCGATGTTCTGTTCTTAGTTTGCTGTGGGTTCCTGGATGTTTGATTCATTAAGACAAAAAAAGTTAAAATTAAACAAATACCTGGTTAACTAAATAAATAAGTGCCAAGTATGAACCAATGATAAGGGTATTTCATTATTTTCTGAATCTGCTTTGTACCCCTACGGAATGGATGTAACTTGGCTGTTTTAATAATTATCTGAAGGATGGAGACCTTGACTGTTACCCATGTGGCCAAGGAGTGTGTAGAACAGGGCAAGTCAGATTAAGAGTTTATTCTTAGTTTGGCCTTTTTGTTACAGATGATGATGATTTATTATTTTAAAAGAAGAAATGACTTCATGCAATCATTAAGTCCAAAAAGACCATGCCTGAACCAATGATAAGAATGTACCTGCCAAGTGTCATGGATAACTCATTTTGCAAAATGAGACCCATTTAAAAAGAGGCTTGGTTTGCTACCTCTTAGATTAAGGAGCTTATAGACAGAGTCTAGCCTTGGTCAAAGATCTTGTTCTTGGGTTAGTTGTGGTTTTCTTGAGTTTTATTATTTTGTTATAAATAATAAATAGTTAAACAAGTACAAAGTATTTATGCTAGTAAAATTACAACGGCCACTCATGACCAGTTGGGAGATTATATTATAAAACAAAGATTTGTTTAACCTGGGTTAACTGTTTTACCTCTGCTTGAGGAGATAATGGAAAGATTTAAATAATAGTCAATTTCTCCCTGCTTCCTTGGGGAGTAGATTCTTTGTTGTTGACTTTGTTTTTGAAAATGAGTAACTAACATGAACAACAAAAAAGCTAGAATGGCCAAGAATATTAAATGATAACATTTCATGAAGCAAGAATTATGATCAACACAATTTTGCTTCTCTGAAATCCATTTAACAGAAAAGATTCAATCTGTTGTCTCTGTGTATAATGAGGTCAGAGACAGGTATTAAAATGTTCAGTGTTCTTGTTTTTGTATTTTGGTTCATGGATTTGATTATTATGATTAAGAAAATAAATCTTTGAAAAAGTAAATTAAAAGAGGGCAAATAATGAACCAGTGATTAAAATGTGTTTTGAAACGAAGATTATAAGTATTTCAGTTCTGCACCATGAACTTTTATGAAATGAAACCTTAATCTTTTATATCTTTATTTTAATAGTATATAGTGCCATTCTGCATGTACTATGGATATATTTTAGACATTTTTGCATGCTACTTACATTGATTTTTTTTTCACTATCTCAGTTACAAATTCTAGTGAGTTGATTTATTTGGAGGTGGTGGTAGGAGACCCCTATATCCCATATTTTAGTATTTTCTGGCAGCTAATATCTGAGAGAGTACTAAAGTAACTAATATTAAGGTATTAATTTCAGCTCAACATTTATGATGCTAATTCTTGTCAGACCTCATGTCAGGAGTGGCATTTATATATGACTTTGGTCTAGTTCCACTCACCAAGTGGCTCTGTGAGGTTAGATGGAGACCGTCTTCTCTTTCTTCTTCTTCTTCTTCCTCTTCCTCTTCTTCTTCCTCTTCCTCTTCCTCTTCTTCTTCCTCCTCCTCCTCCTCTTCCCCCCCCTCCTCCTCTTCTTCTTTTTCCTCTTCTTCTTCTTCTTCTTCTTTTTATTATTATTATTATTTTGAGATGGAGTCTTGCTCTGTCACCAGGCTGGAGTGCAGTGGCGTGATCTTGGCTCACTGCAACCTCTGCCTCCCGGGTTCAAGCAATTCTCCTGCCTCAGCCTCCTGAGTAGCTGGGACTACAGGCACACCACCACCATGCCCATCTGATTTTCGTATTTTTTTTCGGTAGAGATGTGGGTTTCACCATGTTGGCTAGGGTGGTCTCGATCTCTTGACCACGTGATCTGCCTGCCTCAGCCTCCCAAAGTGCTGGGATTACAGGTGTGAGCCTCTGTGCCTGGCCTGAGACCCACTTATAAATTTGGCCATTCAACAGAATAGGGCAGGCAGATGGGCTCTCTGTGAGATTAGATGGAGACCCACTTATAAATACAGCAATTTTATAAAATAGGGCAGGTAGATGGGCTTTCTAGAAGCACAGAACGTGTGCCTTCAGCTCAATCTTAGTGTCAGGTGAGTTGTGGAAGAGATGGCTCCTGAGCCAGTAACAGACTCACTAGTCTGTAGCTCTGCAAAGCTGGGGACCACACTCCTCTCCTTCACTGCTCTGCCCCTTGTGCCTGACATGGAGAGCACATGCAGTAATCATCTGTTGAATAAATAGGTGAATACATGGTGAATAAAAGAATGGAGGAGGGAAGCAGTACATGAACAAGTGAGTCTTGGAGTAAATAAAGGAATGGATAAGTGAGGTAATGAAAATGTGAAGGAGTACACAGTGAGTGAATGGATCAGCAATGGGTGCATAAATAACTGAATCAGTGATTAGTGGATAAATGCATGGTGAGTTAATGAGTGGATGAGTTCATGTGCAAGAAAAAATGTCACAAAGCGAATGAGTGGATGATGAAAGACTAAGTCAGTGAGTGAATGAATGGAAGACTCGTAGGTCAAGGAGTCAAGAAATGAAAGACCAATGTGTAAATGGGTGAGTGAATCAGTGGATCCATGGATTCCTGAATGAATTTATGAATTAACAGATAAATGAAAGTCAATTAGCAATGAGGAAATAAATGAATGGGTGAGCCAATGTATGAACCAATCAATGAGTTAATGACTCAATGACGAACCAAATGAATGAATTAGTAAGTCTAGGAATGAGTGAGTTTACAAATGAATACATTAAAGAAAGAGGAAACAATTGAATAAATGAACTGGGTAAATAAATGAGTCAGTAAATGAAACAAATTACTGAGTGAATAAATGGAGGGATAGATGAGTGTTGGATATATTACAGTTAATGAATAAAAAAGTGAATTAGTGAGGGAGCAAATGAGTCAGTGAATGAGTATGTAATCAAGGAATAAATTAGCTATGGGAATGAGTAAGTGAATAAGTGAATGAGTCAATAAATTAGTGAATTAGCTTATTCAAGTGTGAGGCAGTGAATGAATGAACTCATACTAGGACTGTTTCCCCGACTGTTCCACAGAAAGTAGTCATGCCTCGACTTCACGCCGTGGCATAAATAACTCAATCAGAGCACCCACCCTCCATCGTGGGCGTTTGTTTACATGTCATCATTAAACTGATGTGCCGCAGGGGCCAGGAACTGGGTCAAATTATTCTCTGTATCCCTGGTGCCTGCCAACTCTGTGCCTCGGAAGCACCCAGTAAATTGTTGCTGAGTGCATGAACGAATAACTAAAAATACACGTGCTTATTTGGAACCAGGACGGCCCGTCTGAGAATGGCCTGGGAGCTATTCTTTGGGGAGGTGTGCTGTGTGTCAGATGGTTTGTGGCATCCTCCTACACAAGTCCAGATACTGCCTTGAGTCCAGCTTCCTGTGTCCAGTGCCAGACAGTGAGACAGGATACTGGCATTTCGGACTTCCCTGGACATTGGCCCATCCTTGGGCAATGCTGGCTTGGCATGGTAGAATCGAGGCCCCAGGTCTTCCCGAAAGCTGCCCTTGCCTCTTCCAAGACAGGAGATCAAAAGTAACCCAGTCTTGTTTTTATGGCTCCAGTGAGTGGGCCCACTCCATGCCTTTCCAAGCAGACCACATTCCTCCTTGCTGTGGTTGTGGGACTGTGGGTAGGAGTACCCCTTGACTTTCAGCCTCAGCTTCGTCTGGTAGATGAGAATAACAATACCGGCTGGCCTGAGTGGATGTGTTGTTTCACAGGACCTTATTTAATACATGTCACATACGTAGCATGGTACTTGGGAGGAAATAGATGCCTCAGAGATCTTAGGTGCCAACTTTCTTCATCCTCACCCAAAGTAGCTATATTTTATGATTTCAAATGCATTAATTTCAAAGCTCTCAAATGGATGTGATACTCAAATTCCCCTCTTCCAGAAGATTGGAGAGTTCCACTAAGTAATAGGAAGAATGCCGGTCTGGATGGTATTCCGGGCCAGTCCCGACCATCAAGACGGCATGGCATGCTCTTCTACCAGGAAACAGACAGCCAGAAAAGTGAGCTGGCAACACCCATGCTCTGTGGAGGACACATGCACAGGACCCATCCTTCACCCCTCTATGATTCCCTCCCTTCTCCGTTCCACAAATAGGTATTGAGGGCCCACTGTATGCCTCACACTGACCATTTCTCTTCTCCTCTTGTCTTGGCTGGCTCTGACCCTGGATTTCATCTCTCACTGCTGTTCTCACGTCCTTCCTTTGAACTTGGCAGTGCGTTCTTGGTCATCAGGTGTGGATACCATCCTCTCCTTCGTGAGGACTTGATATGGGCATCCTGCATCAGGGCACATCAGGTAGACTCCCCTTTCTTAATTTTGGGCACCTGGGACCCCTATTCTGACTCTTCTAGGTTGGCTGCTTTCCATCTGGACAAGCTCCAGCCCCTTATATGAGGAGATTTGACTGTGCTGGTGGCAGGGTGACCTCTGAATGCCGGGGTTGGGCAGCAGCGTCAGTATAGATGGCTTTAGGTTAGACCTTGAGATTCGCCTGGTGCCGGCAAGCTGATACAGGAGACAGGAGTTAGGTTGTCACTGACACCCCTTGCCCCTGCCCACAGAATTATGTGGTTAATGAGGCAAAACAACCTTACGGCATTCAGCAACTTACAGTTATTCTAGTTTTCACATCCCTCCCACTGGCCACTCAGCCTGTGCTGGGCCTGACACAAATGTCACCCCCTCTCCCACCTTCACAGCCCTCTGCCCTCCGCCTTAGCTTCCCACAGTCCTATGTTCACATCTGTCCCTTCCCACGCCAGAGCCACGTCACCATCCGCTATGCGCTTCTGAGGACAAGGTCTTCTTTTTGTGCCATTATAGCCCACCGGAAGGCCTAGACATCAGGAAACGTTAGGTCAGTTAGGTGTTCATCCAGCCATTCATTTATTGAAAAGTATTGGGTTCTTTCCACATGCCACAGGCTGGGTGATAAACAGCAAGAAGACAGACAGATACCACCTCTGCCCTTACCGAGCTCCAAGTCATGGGTGAGAGATTTTAATCAAATGTTTCTGGCAAAAGTATTTAATTACACTCGTGATAGGTGCTATGAAGCCAAAGCCCTGGGGGCCGTCATTAGCTGGGCCAGCTGGGCTGGTCCTGCCTCTCACGGGAAGGTCGCCTTGCTTCTCTCCTGGGCTTTGAGGAGAGCCTGGGAGGACAGTGCTCTAGCCATGGTCAGAGATGGCCATTGGCTTTGGCTCTCTGGGCTCAGGTCCGTGGGGCGTTTGGACATCTTAAGAGGAAAGAAGTGACTGGACATGGGGGTTTATGCTTGGCTGTCACTTGAGTTCTGCTTGATAATGATCTGGGTGGTTGTGAGCTTCGAACCCTGCTCTTCACTCAAGCACCACACGTGTTTACAAAGTCTCTGCTGAGTGTCAGGATTTGGTCTTCCCTGGTCCACGTTCAAGTATTTCTCTTCGATGTTTTGCCAAATGACAAACTAAAGGTAGACTGGAATATGAGTTGGCCTTTTCTTTTTCCTCCACTGTTTTTCACTCTGAGTTTCTTAAAGTGGTTGCCTGAGAAACAGTGGTACCCCGCAGGCGGCCGGGCCGTCGGGCATCCAAGCATCATCCCTGCTGCCTTCTCCCGCCTTTGCCGTTCAGTCTTCACCAAAGCACCCATCCCTCCTCTGCGCATCCCCGTGAGTCCCCACTTCTCATCTGAGCCACCACCATGCTATGCAGGCTTCTCTCATCTTGGGCTGGTCTTTCTGCCCCCACCTCCACTCTGCTGTCTTCGGGGAGGTGGGGTTAGAGCCGTCTCTTTAGAATGCATGCCCCGGAGTCCCAGCTCCTGAGAGCCTGCTCGTGGCTCCCCTCGGCCCCAGGATAGAGTCCCAGCTCATTGGCCTCCTGCCACGCCTCTTGCTACATGCTCCCTGGCCTCGTGTGCTGCCTTGCAGAGCCTCCCCAGGTCTCCAGGTGTGCGTGTCTCTGTGCTGTTGCCCCTGGCCCTCTCCGTGGCCACCCTCACACTGCTCCACAATGCAAGACTTCGCTTGCTTCCGTCCCCAAGGTGGGCTATGTCGCCCCGCACTCTGAGTGTTAGATGGCCATGAATTTGACCTTCATCCATAACCTCTGTTGCTTGGTCATGATTTGTTTAGGTGTCTGCTTCCCTAACCAGAGCTTCAGCTCCCTGGCTGTGGGTGCTCTGTCCTGGGCACCTCAGACCCCCCACTGACCAGTACAGAGCCCAGTGCAGAGGGGCTGATCAGTAAGAATGCTAGTCGAATGAAAGAATGAGTGAATGCACAAAAGAATAATTGTGCAGTCATACGGGGCACAAATTATATCCCTGGCAGAGAACCGGGGTCCCTGGCATGGGGGAATAGCACCTCCTCCTCCAGCCAGCTCCACTTTGCCCTCCGCCTGCGACTCATTAAGAGATATGTAACCTTAATCCTTGAAATTGCCTGGGACGGAGCATGTGTTCGCTCAATGGCATGAATGGGGGGATCTGATTCCTTCCTTAAATAAATCTCACTCCCCCAGGAAGCTTGGACAGGATGTGGGCAATCGAACGAGAGCTTGAAACTGAATGTTTTGCAGAAGGCCCCTTTCGAAATTTGAAACCCCATGGCCACTGGCCAGAGCTGAGTCTGCCTTGTGGGGGTCGCTGGGGCCTCCTCTCAAAAAGGGAAGGGAAGATTGAAAATAAACCTAGGCTGATGGTTTGCAAGACAGAATTCCGAGGTTTGGTTTTGATTCTCTGATGAAACTTGAGTGAGCTCGGCCATCCTCTTCAGCTCTTCTACCGGGCCTTTGGCTGAAGGCTCCAGCCCTCCCAAGGCCAGAAGGGAGCTTGATTTGGTCCTGAAGTGGATGGGACAAGTGTGCAGACACTCAGTGGGATGGGAGCTTTGGCCCAGGCTGGGAGGCAAGGGAACTCAGGGCCAGGGCTGGTGCAGTCCTGCTCAGAGGGTGGGGCAGCTGGCAGCTGACCCTCCTCCCAGGGAGTAGGCGCTGGGTGGACCCTGACACGGCGAGAATGGAAGGAAAGTTATATCATGCTTCTGTGTCCCAGGCAGAGCCAACAGTTCCCCTTCCATCCGGGCAATGTCCCGGGCGGGTGATGTCACTTCCTCACTGTGCAGACAAGGAAACTGAGGCCCGGGGCCCATCATATCCACAATCAGGACCCAGGCAGCTCTGACTCAACGTTCAGTGCTCTCTGCAGGCATCCACCCCCCATTCACCCCCACCCCCATTCACCCCCACCCCCCATTCACCCCCACCCCCCATTCACCCCCACCCCCCATTCACCCCCCCCCCCATCCCATTCGCCTCCACCCCGTCCCCATTGACCTCCACCCCATCTGAATTCGCCTCCACCCCGTCCATCGGAGCTCCTGATCCTCATTGTAATTTCGGGGCTATTTGGCGATATGTTCTTTGTTCTTGCATTTGAGGCTTCTCCTACCAGCAAGTATTTTTCAACACAGTAAAATAAAAGACAGCTCTGCTCCTGCAGCAGGCCCAGACCCCGTCCCGACAGATGCTTCTGGTATCGGCAGCAGTTGGTGATCCCAGCTAGCCCCTGCCAGCCGGGGCTGCTGGTGGCCACCCAGAGGGGACAAAGGCTCACCTGGGCACACGTTTCCCTGCTGTAGCATCCCTTGCCCCAGCTGCCCTGCACTGCCCCCTGCCCCCATGCTGCTGGGCTCCTGGCTTCATTTATTGATGGACTCTCCTGTGAGGTTCTCAGGGGAACCCCAGACCATAGTTCAGACTCTGTAAAGGCCTGCTTAACTGACTCCTTCTGTCCTGCGGTTCCCTGTTCTCTGCAACCCTGGCCTCTCCCCTTTCTCATTCACGCCCAGCTGTCCTATACATTCCCTTTGCCTCGCCCCCCCCCCCAGCCCCCACTGCTCTCTGCAAAACCCCACTGCTCGGCAGGCCACAAATCCAAAGATTAAATGCTCCAGATGACCCAGCTGTTTATGCAGCTGGAGGGTGCTCATCAGAGTTGGAGAAGCCATATTGGAGAGGAGGGGTCCCAAAGGTAGCAGCGACCCCTCTAAAGCCATGGAGTTGGGTGCCAAGGACCACCCGGGGCCTCTGGTCCCATGCTACTGCGTTAAAGGCCTCCTGGCTTCTCCTCCCAATCTTCCTCCTTGCCATCCTTTCTCAGGGACTGTGGCTGTGTGGCCTGGGTTTAGATTTGTACCGTGAGGAACAGGAGACAGAGTGGGGTGTGTGACAAAGGCTGGGATGAGCAGGAAAATCAAGACTTGCTAGGGAATTGAGCTTTAAGAAATGAGATTTGCGAGGGCCAGGTACAGTGGCTCATGCCTGTAATCCCAGTGCTTTGGGACACCCAGGTGGAAAGATAGTTTGAGGCCAAGAGACCGACCTGGGCAACATAGCAAGACCCCGTCTCTGCAAAAAATAAAAAGATGAGCTGGGTGTGGTGGTGCATGCCTGTGGTCCCAGCTACTCAGGAGGCTGAGATGGGAGCATCTCTGGGACCTTTGGATGCCCGCCCCCCCCCCCTTTTCTAGCATGGCTTTGTGCCCCTGCACTGCAGCCTGGGTGACAGAGCAAGGTCTTATCTCTAAGAAAAGAAAAAGAAAGAAAAAAAAAATGAGACTTGTGAGCCGGAAACAAGGGAGGCAGAGGTCCTTCGGGTTCTGCAGCCCAACCCTGCAGGCCCCCAGGGAGCTGTCCCTCCCTCCCTGCTTTGCGGACATGGGTGGAATCTGTGCTGCCACATTGGCCACTTCGCTGAAGCCTCCCAGTGCTGCAGGGGAGTGTCACTGGCCTTCTTTACAGAGAAAGAAACTGAGGCTCAGATGAGTGCAGACAGCCCAGGCCTGCGTCAAGTCTGGGGTGCAGCTCACATCCCCACACCTGCCTCTAGTACTGCTCACCGTACCTGGGACACACGGGCGGGGGTTCAAAGCAGAAGCTGGCAGCGGCTCTGACCCCAGAGGCTGGTTGCCTTGTCTCCCAGTTGTGAGCCTGGGTCAGGGCCTCTTTCAGTGAGAGGTTTCCATCGTGAGAGGTTTCCATCCTGAGCGCACTGGAGCACATGTTTATGGTTTGCTCATCAGGACAAAAGAGCTTACCAAACTTTCCTGGCCAGGTTTACCAATTTGGTAATTTTTCACAAAGCCCTGCAGCAAAGCATCTGGAAAACTCCCGTCCTGCTCCTGACAGTCACCCCAAATAGCTTGTTTGCAAATGCATACAACAAGTGGGCTGCAGAGCTCAGAGCCAGGCTCTTGGCCCAGCCGGCAGGGTGCCCTCTTCCCCTCTGGCGTGGGCGCAGGGGCTGTCTCAGCTGCCTGGGCTTGCCCTCGACCCTAGAGCCTTGCCTTTGGTACTCGCTCACTTGCCTCCAAGTTCCTGCTTCCATGACCTCAGGGACAGCCCCCACTGGGTGCTCATCTCTTACTAATACCAGCCCATTTTTTTCCCAGCAAGGACAGCCTGGGTGAGTCAGTTCCTGGGCTGAGATTTGTGTGGAAGGAACTCTACTGCTATGAGCAAGGCAGCGGCCATGCAAAGCACAGCTCCTGAATCCAGGATCGGGTCATAGCCAGTGGCTATCAGAGCCTCAGAAGGAAGAGCCAGCGGGAAACACCAGGTCCCGGGGCTGTATGGGACATTGGCCCGGCACAGGGAGGAGAACAAGTGGATGTAAGTGACAGTTACTCTTCTCGTTGTGGGTTGGAAGGTGGGCTTATGCATGGACACTGAATCCTTAACAAGCTAAATGAAGATACTAAAATAGAGCCCTCATGGACTCATGTTGATTGGTGTCAGAATGAAGACTGTAGTTAGTCCGACTGTGTGTATTTTTGAATCTGAGGACAGTGGTAGTAATGATAAGGATAGCAGTGACTTGACTGTTGTAAGCCTCAATGCATTGCTCCACTTGGTCAAACCTCTGTGCACCCCCGACCCCCATGCTCCTTTATCTCAGTGAATGGCCTCAGTAATCCTGAAACCAAGGTTGGCTGCATCTTCGTCCTCCCCTGCACCGTCCAGGAGCAATACATCACCAAGTCCCATCAGCGCAGCGCCCTGCGTGTCTCTCCTCCTCACTTCCTTCCACTTGCCCCCTGGCTGGTCAGCCCTCATCCTCCCTCTCTGGCCCAGCTGGATGCCCTCTGCTTGCTTGCCTCATCTCTGGCAGCATCACGTGGGTGACGTGCCCACTTACCCGGCGCCACGTAAACCCCTCCGTGAGCCCAGCTCATGGTGCACCAGGCCACTCTATCCCATCGGTCCTGTGTCCTTTCCTTTTCTTCTTGCACCAGCCTTACTTGTCATTCCTCAATTCACACCTCCCATCATGTCCATCAGTCTCGAGATCTCCTGACACCCCTAGCCCTTCTCTAGACCCGTTCAAGTGACCCATTCATCGCTCCCCACGTGCAGTTCCATAGTTGTGCATTTCACATTGACTTCCATGCACCTGAAGGGCAGGAGGCAGCCCCGATCCAGCTTGCCATTCCCAGAGTACCTTCTCAGTGAACGTGGCCAGGTCCTCCTGCCTTGTTAGTCAGTCATGTGCTTGAGTAGGTTATGTGCCTCTCCCCTCTTGTCTTGGAAGGTCCTCCTGCCTGGAGCCTGTGAAGGTGCAGTGGCTGAGCCACGCTTCCAGAGGATGACGGTGATGGGCTCAGCGTCTGTGTTGCTGGGTGAGCTGCTTTTCCTGGTTACGCTCTGAAATACTTGTATACCTGTGACTAAGGGCCAAACTCGTGCTAGATGATAGGCAGTCAAAGATGGGCTTTGTGACAGGCTGGAGCGCCTGTGATGGCCTCAGAGAGGGGCCAGAATGCATGTGCTTCTCACCAAGAACATTCGCAAGCAGAGGCTGGGTCATTGCTCACAGCTGCTTCTCTGCGTGGAGGGCAGGGCTGGCTAGAGAATTCCCTTATCTCTGGTCCCACCTAAGTGGCAGGAGGCGTGTTGACTTTGCAGCTGACCAGATGCCAGCTTGAGATGGGGCTCAGGGTGACGTTCACACTCCTGCCCGAAGGCTCTTTTAAAAATTATGTAGCTAATTGCATTCCATTAATTCATTACCGTAATGGAGAGTGCGATAAGCAGGGATCACGTACGTTTTCCCCATGAAACAGCCTCAGCTAATGGCTAACATTTATTGCACGTAATTTTTAAAAATATTTCTCCCATTAAAAAAGCAATACATGTTTATTATAAAAAGCTTGAACAATATTGAAATATTGGACAAGTGTAAGAGCAAGAATCTCCCTAGTTCCTCCACTCAGAGATCACCATTGCCAACATATTGGTGGCCAGCCTCTGCCTTTTGCTTTCTTCTATAAATTAGGTGTGTATGTGGCTGTACGTGCTTAATTGAGTTCATCATTGCCATCCTGTTTTTTATTTCCACTAATTATATATCCTGAACATTTCCCATGCCATTAAGCAATTTCTTATCTTGTGCTTTTTAATGGTTACATAGGATTCTAGCAAATGGCTATATTGTAATTAATTTAATTGGTTTGCTTTTATTGAGTATTATTTAGAAGTTGGATTGTGTAAGTTGGGGCAGACATCTGTTTATTCTTTCTCACGTACATGTCTGATTCACCTTCTGCAGTTCATTCTAAATGTGAAATGTCGTGTCAAAAGCTGTGAGCGTTTTATGGCCAAATTGCCCTCTTAACACTTGTATCAACTGACATTCTCAGAATTAGTTTAAAAGTACCTGTTTTTCTGGGAATTATCAAGGTTGATTACCTTTGTCAATTTGTCAAAACACAGCATTTTGTTCTTTTCATTGGCAATCATTTTATTACCTGTGATAAAGAACATTTCTCCCTATCTTTTTTGGTTATCTGTATCTGAATTGCCAGTTCAGGTTCTTTTCATTTTTCATTTAGTTTTTATTTTCATCAAAGACATGCATATGCATCGTTTTAAGAGTCAAAGAGTTCCACAGGATCCTTGCAGAGCATCAGGATCAGGCCTCCAGCCCTCCCAGCTCCACCCTAATTTCTGCTTAGTGGAACCAATAGTTTCTAACTCCTTTCACTGGTTCTCTTGACATTTACATTTGTATATCCAAGTCACATTGTTTTTCTCTTCTACTTCTTGATTTTCTTTTTCTTTTTTGAGGCGTAGGCATTATCTTGACTTTGCGACTGTAGAAGATGAGGATTTGACTCCTTGGTGTCACTGTGCCCTCCTTTCTTCTTTCTGTGCACCATCCTCAATATTTTTAGTACGTAGTTTGGGTTTGATCCAAATTCAGAGTTCACCTTTTTATGTGAGTGTAAGCACTGCTGAATTCTGAGCAACATAGCACTACGATTCACCTTTCCTTCGTGACTATTTTTTCTTTGGGAGTTAATAATTACCTTGTATTTTTTTCTCTTTGATTGGTTGGTTAGTTTTTTTTATAAGCCTAGCTGATTTATTACTAGCCTTTCAATATATACACATTATTTTTAATTTTTTAAAATGTGTTTTATCCTATCTAGAAATATCTTCCTAGAGCCTCCTGGCTGGTTTTGTTGTAAACTGGGTAATCTTTAGGCTTCTGGACACCATCTTAGTATCTCTTTGACGTTCTCCTTCTGAGGATTCCTTTGAGCCTCTCTCCTTAGCTGGATTTTGTAGATTACCTGCTTTTGTAGATTCTGTGTTATCATCCTTTTTGGCTTACTCCCTTGTTTTGCTAGAGTGCATCCTCTAGCAGCTTCTGTAGAAATGCTTAATGGAAGGTAAATTTTTAGAGACCTTTCGCCTCTAAAAAGGAAAATGTCTAGTCCACATTGACATTGAAAGTTCGGCCGGGTATAGAATTCGAAGTTGGAAACCTTCTTTTATTTTGGCTCAGATTTTGAAAGCATAAATCATTATCTTGTGACTTTCAATGCTATTGGCGAGAGGTCTTAAGTCTTAGTGATTCCTCATCCCTTCTATGTGATTTGTTTTCTTCCTTTCTGGAACTTGTAGAACTTTCTCATTGTCTTCCAATGTTTTAAAATTTCACATGTTTTTGTCTTGATGTAGATCTATGTTTATCCATTTTTCCAGGTTCTTTTAATCCGAAGACACTTGTCCTTCAGTTCTAGAAACTTGTGTTAAACAACTGGTTGGATCATTTCCTCATATTTGTTTTCTCTTCCTGCCGTTTCTTTTTTTCTTTTTCTTTCTTTCTTTTTTTTTTTTTTTGAGATGGAGTTTCACTCTGTTGCCCAGGCTGAAGTGCAGTGGCACAATCTCAGCTCACTGCAGCCTCTGCCTCCCAGGTTCAAGCAGTTCTCCTGCCTGTCTCCCAAGTAACTAGGATTACAGGTGTGTGCCACCGCACCTGGCTAATTTTTGTATTTTTGGTAGAGATGGGGTTTCACCATGTTGGCCAGGGGGGTTCACCGTGTTGGTCTTGAACTCCTGAGCTGAAGTGATCCACCCACCTTGGTCTCCCAAAGTGCTGGGATTACAGACATGAGCCACCGAGCCCAGCCTCTCTCCCTAGCATTTCTATTTTTCGTATGTTGGAACTCCTTGACTAGCTTTCTAATATTCCCATATTGTTCCTTTGATTTTCAACTTTAAGTTTCTTGTTCTGTTTCTAAAAGGGATTTCCCTATCTTTATGTTTTAACTATTTTCATTTCTGCTTTCGTATTTCTCATTTTTAATTTTTAAATTATATTCTAAATATTACATTTGTTTTATGAATGCAATTGCTTCTTTAATCTCTGATAATAATAACAGGTGTTTTGAACTGTTTGCTCCCTGCAGAGTAGCCAAGCTTCATTCAGTTTACCACTTTGAACTGGAAGTTGTTTACCCATTTTGCTCTATCGGTGTGTTCATTTTTAATTTTGATTTTGTAAGGCCTTTTTAACAAGAATGGTGACTCTTTTCTATCATATATTACCAGGCTCCCCACTTTTTCATTTACCATTCCATTTTGTTAATATTTTTTTATTTTAAAAATTATTATGTTCTAAAAATTTATCATTAATTTTTCCTTATAGTTTCTTCATTTGCATTTTTCTTTTAGCTCAGAAAGGCCTTTCCCAAACTGGACTTTAATTTTTTTGAGCTCTTTTATGATTTCGTCTTTTATATTTAAATCTCTACTTATCAACTTAATTATTGTGAGAAATAACTTTGTTTCACTTCCACATTTACTACATGCTAGATACTTTTATAGTTTGGATTCTTGTTCTGGTTTTCCATTATCCATTGGTTTGTCATTGCTTTGTTTTAATATGTCATATTGTTAAAATGTGTTATTACTCAGCAGCAATAGTCTTCCTCAACTCTCATTTTTCAAGATTTTCTCTGTTAGTCTTACTTGTATATTCTTTCAGATGAACTGTAGAGATGTTGTGAAGTTAAAAACATTCTTTATGAATACTGTGTGGAACTTTTATAAAACTGTCAATTTTAAGGAAAGTTGATATTTTTTGAAACAGGCTTTGCATGATACTTTGTGGTTTTATGTACATATATATTCGTAAATTGTCAAATTTGACAAATTCAAGATTTGTTGTTCTTATTTCAAGGAATGAAATATGGCTTCTATTGTGAATTTGATCCATTTTCTTTATATTTTCTAACTGGTTGTTATTGGTATGTAGGAAACTGTCTATATATTCATTGTTACTGTTCATCTTATGGAATTCTCTAATTTGTTCTGCAAGTTTCTAGTTGAGTGTTTTGGAATTTCTAGGTAAAGAGTCATTCATGGCTGGGCACAATGGCTCACTCCTGTAATCCCAGCACTTTGGAAGGCTAAGGTGGACGGATCACCTGAGGTCAGGAGTTCGAGATCAGCCTGGCCAACATGGTGAAACCCCATATCTACAAAAAAAAAAAGTAGCTGGGTATGGTGGCACGTGCCTGTAATCCCAGCTACTTGAGAGGCTGAGGCAGGAGAATCTCTTGAACCCAGGAGGTGGAGGTTGCAGTGACCTGAGATCGTGCCACTGGACTCCAGCCTGGGCAACAAGAGTGAAACTCCGTCTCAAAAAAAGAAAAAAAAAAAAAGCAATTCATATCTATATAATGCAATTTTTGTCTGTCATTTTATCTCATCTATGTCTTTTCCTTGTCTTATAGCATTGGCTAGATCTTCTAAAACATTCTATTATTGATAACAGAAATCTTGTCTTGTTTCTGGTTCACTTAAGTATGGTTGCAAATCATTTTTTAGTTCAGATTTTTTAAATAAATGAAGTATTTATTCTGAGTTTATGTAAGACTTTAAATAAGACTTTGAAATCAGTATTGGCATTAGAATTTTATGAAATGCTTCTTTGACATCTGTAGAGATATTCATGTTGTTTTTCTCTGTTGATCTGTTGATGCAATAAACTAAAATAGTGTTTTATAACTTGGAAACATTTTTGGATTGAATTCTACTTGATCATGGTGTATTGTTGTTTTAATGTACTACAAGATTTGCTAGGCTAATATTTCATTTAGAATTTTCCAGATCTGTTTGTTGTTGAAGTTTGGTGCCAAAGTTATGCTGACTTTGTAAAATGAATTAGGGAACATTCCATCTTTTCCTGTGTTCTATACCATATATGCATTATTTGAATGCTTTAGTCCATGAAAGCTTGAAAGAACTCACCTATGTAACTATCCTGGGATAAGTCTTTGGCAACATCTCTTATTTCTTCTGTATTTATTGGATTCTTTGGGTTTTCTACATCTTTAGAATTTTTGCTTCTTGTTCTAATATAGCTCAGTGCTTAAATGCGCAGGCACTGGAATCAGACAAATGATTTGGGCTCTCTCGTTTTCTACGTGATGAGGAAACTGTGTCACTTCCCTAGATGTTAGTTTCCTCATTTGTTAAGTGATTAAAACAAAAGCCTGCAAGAGCCCTAAGAGGACCTGTGTGAGGATTAAGAGAGTACCTTGCACTGGTTCTGGCGCATGTTTTTAGATATTATTTATCCTAGAAAGAATCCATTTTTCTGAGATTTAAACATTTATTCACATAGGGTTATAAATAGTACTTTTATACTAGAATTTTAATTTATTTCTATGATTAAATCACTTTTTCCATTCTTAATTTTGTATATGCATACTTTATCTCTCTGGTACCAGATGAGCTAGAAGAGTATCTATTTTAGAGGTTTTTCAAATAATCTGTTCTTGGGATAACTTGTCAGTTCAACTGGTTTTTGTGTGCCTGTGTTCAAATTAAATAATGTCTGTCTTTACTGATTTCTTTCTTCTGCTTTCTTTAAGTTTGTTTTATGGATTTGTCCATATATGCCCTATTGTTAGTCTTCTTTAATAATGAAAATATGAAACTTGCTTCTGTTTGCAATTTTGACTGCATTTTCACGTTTTAATATGTAGTCTTCAGTACCTTAAAATATGTGTTATAACGCTTCTCATTTCTTCTTCTTATTGGAAGAAATGATTATCTGAGTTAAATGTGCAAAAGTAGAGCTGATTTTAAAAAACTCATTTCTAATGTTTCTAAGTTGTACGTTGTTTATACTTTTAATTCAATCGTGGTTATCTTTTCTTGTGGCTTGAGAATGTGGACATATAAATTCTACTTTGGGGAAATTTATTGATGTCTTTTTCGTGCATAATATAATCGATTTTGTAAATGTTTTTTGTGGGCCTTTAAAAGTAAGATGTACTCATTGTTTATAAGGTATGGATTTTGATGTAAAGACATTTAGTTTTATTAGCTTTTCAGTGTTTATTTGGATTTTCTTAGTAAATAATTATGTAATCTATAAGCAACCGTATTTTGAATCTCAATCTAAGGGTTTATGAGACTTATCTGGGTTTTGCTTGTTTCATTACATCAGTTAGAACCTTTTGGACAGTGTGACCTAATGTTGATGAGGTGGGCTCTTTCCCATTTTTCTCATTTTCCATTAAGCTCGTGGTTGCTTCTAGAGTTGAGGTATTTTTATCATTTACTTTTTACCTGTTTGACGTTTTTAGGACTGAAAGAGTTTTGGAAACTATGTCTCTTATTTCTCCTTTTTTGGGTGCTATTTTATTTCTAATGCAAATGTTCATGAGTGCTCTGTCATTGTTGTAGATCATCCCTTCCCTCTCTGAGAGGTGTTTAATGACTTGAAATCACAGAAGCACATCTGTCTTCGTTTCATTGTGTTTTTAAGCTACAGAACCTCACTTGCTCATGTAATTGTTTCTGAAAACCTGTAATGAAGGCAAAGTGTTGTTTGAAAGTTGAACCGGAGAATTGCGTGTTCCAAAGAACTTTGCTCCTTGACAGCTCAATATTCCAGGCCATTCCTACCATTCTATGGATGTGCTTTAGTTTTGTTCTTTTCAAACATGCAGTCGACTGCCTTAAATTTAATTATTGGGGCCAAAGACCAGCCACATTGGGTCCGCCTAACGATTTCCACGTTTATACTAATTTCCTAAGTATAAAGGAGACCTGTGCTCTTACCACAGCGGTCAGCAACCTTGTTTTTCCATTTTCCACATATTTACAAAACAATGGGAGCAAAGTGTAATTAAATACTGGTTTTCAAAGGCAGCCAAACCCTTTATTCAGACCTAATATTACCCAGAAGTCCAGTAAGTAATAGAGACCAAGTCAGGGCGGCCTCGTTGCGACTGTGCAGTGACCCCAAGCATCAATGCTGCTCACCCTCCTTCGAATGCTCTGGAGGACCCCAAATGTCCTTGAGAATACCCACTGAGAGCCTCTGCAAAGAAATATTTAAATAATGGCACAAGTAAACTGAAAAAAAAATGGCTATGGATGCAAAAGTGGGGGTGCCACCGGCTGCTGGCTGGCAGTCAGCTGCTGTCTGCATTCTGTGGTTTTGAGGGTGTCAGTCATGATTGCGTGGGCTGCCTGGGACTCGATGCATGGAAGTCGAGGCCCTCCTATTTATCTGCGCCGTCCCTTGGCTTTGAATTTTCTTGAGTTCATTTGTTACAATTGTGTCTCCGATACGCAACATATAGTTTCAGTTTGAGTCTTCTGACCCACACCGAGCATTCTTGTTTAAAGGGTGTGTCACCCATTTACATTTTGTCCTTGACTGTCATGTTTGTGCTTTAAAAAAAAAATCGTACTAGGTGCTTGTTTTATTTTTTTTCATCCTTTCTTCCCTGCTATCTTTTGTTATATCACGGAGACTACATTTTTTTCACTTTTAATTTTCCCTGTGATTCAGAAAGTACATAACCAGCTTCTCTGTCTGTTGGTGCTAACATTTCAATTTTTTAAAGGACTACACTTAACATCCATTATTTCTCTATGGTAACAAATGAAATCGTATTCTCTGGTTTTGCCCTGTGTGGAATAATTAAGTTTAATATTCATCTGCTTCCTCCCTTTCCTCCCACTGTTACGCCCCCCCAAATGCTAAGTAAGGTGTCGTGGGTTTTATCCCCACCTTCTCTACTCACCATCCCCCCAGTCCTGTGCCATGTGCTTTGGGGGCCCCAAACGGCCTCTCTCTGCCTCTGTGGTCTGCCCCCGCCCCCCCCACAATAGGTGGGGCTCCTTACTCTTTCTGGACTATAGATTGCGTAGACCTTGAATCCTACTACTTCCTGCACTTCTGAATTCACGGATCAACATCACGTGTGGGTTGAGTATCTATCTGTTTTTCCCCTATCCGGCCTGTGAGCCCCTGGAAGGCAGGAGCACTGAGTCAGCCTCAGCCTCAGCACAGGGCAAATGCTAGAAAATGCATCCATGGTTGAGTATCTGCGTAGCTGTGGAGGGGATGACTCTGCGGAGGATTCTTGAGGGAGAGGAGGGTGTGGAGGAGTGGATGAATCTATGCACCTTTGCGAGAATGGATGGACGAGGGAGGGGAACAGCGACCAGGGCCTGGGGAGTGACATGGGCTGCCAGCCACCTGCGGCCAGCAGGAGCTTCCGGGCCCAAGTTTGCTATGTTGGGAGGCCGGGTGGGAAGGTGGGTCTGCTGACTTCTCTAGGCACCCAGGAAGCTAGTGGGGACCCAGGCCACTTTCTCCAGGAGGACACGGATGCTTTTGGGGTCTATATCTTGTGCTCCTTCCTTCCTCACCATGCTGTGGCAGGCACTGCCTGTGCTGGGCATTGAGGGTACCAAGCTGAGGCCAGTGCAGCCCCTTCCTGCCCCAGAGGAGTTCCCATACCAAGGGGTGACCTGAGTGAGTTCCCTCCCACTGGAGCCCCCACCTTGGCTCTTACCACGTTCTAATCCCTTTATGTTTACAGACCTCAAGAATCCACTTTAGCTCTCCGCACCTAGCTGCCGTCTGCTCGGTGGCTTCTCTGTGTCTCACTCTGTGTGGCTTCCAACCCTGCCACTCCACCCAGAGAGCAACTGCCGCACCCAGAGAGCTAGGCGCACATCAGCGGGGCCTCCGCCGACTGCCGCTCAGAACCTCCGCGAAGATTTCCTGGCAGCCCTTCAACCTCAGCACACTTAAAACTGCGTGTGCCCCGCCAGCACCCGGTCCTCATCTGGCGACCCCCATGTGCTCTTCTTCCTCGACATTCTGAAACGTGGCGGCTTTCCCGTCTCCACGACTCCTACCATCCTCTCGTGGGGCTCCTGCGCTCTTCTTCCTGCCCTTACTCCCAGCAACGCTTTGTTTTCACATCAGCCAGAGAAATCTCATAAAAATGTGAAGCTCACTATGTCCTTTGTCAACTAATAGTGGCTTCCCCATGGCCTGAGGAGAAGTCTAGAATTTTACCTTTGTTTTAAGGTCCTGAGTGATCTACCTCCTCAGACTTCTTTCTAGCACGTTTCTGCCTCCACACACTCAATTCATATGGATACTGTCAGTTTCCACGCTCCATCCAGACCATGCTCCATCCAGTCCATACCCCATCCAG
>NW_016107367.1:2330944-2385314 GCF_001604975.1 Cebus imitator | reverse complement strand
CCCATCCAGTCCACACCTTATCCAGTCCACACCCCATCCAGTCCACACCTTATCCAGTCCACACCCCATCCAGTCCACACCTTATCCAGACCACACCTTATCAAGTCCACACCCCATCCAGTCCACACCTTATCTAGTCTACACCTCATCCAGTCCACACCTTATCCGGTTCACACCTTGTCCAGTCCACGCCCCGTCCAGTCCACACTCTGTCTTGTCCACGCCCCATCCAGTTCACACTCCATCCAGACCACTACTCCTTCCAGTCCATACCCCATCCAGTCCACATTCCCCATCCAGACTATGACCCATCCAGAGCACGCTCCATCCAATCCACACCCCACCCCGACCACTACTCCATCCAGTTCACTCTCCACCCCGACCATGTTCATCTGACCTGTGCTCCATGCAGTCCAGGCTCCATCTGCTCCTCTGCTTTTACTCTACGTTGTCCATTCTTGTCCTGTCTTCATGGCTTAGTCCCCTCATCTTTCATCCTCTAATCTAAACTTCTGAGAATTTTCCCCTGATTGGCGAGAGCCTCTTGTTAAATGCTCTCTGCTCCTTCACAACACTTTGGCCTCCTCAAATTTTAAAATGAATTATCTGTAATAACTGTTTTATGTTGGTTTCCCCTACTATGCTGGCAGCTACAGACAGACTGTGTCTTATTTACTGGTCTAGCTCCAGCACCTGACAGGTGTTCGGTAAACACGAGTTTATTTCTATGAGTGACCACACGGAAAATGTGAGTGGAGGAGCGTGCAGGCAGGGTGCTGCGGAGCGTCAGTGATGCAAAGGCCTGAGTTGGCGGAGGGGCTCATGGAGGAACTGCCATTTGGTTGGGCTTGAGCGATGTGTAAGCGGACATGAACTCTGGGGGGAGGAATAGTGCCCGCAAAGGCATGTGGACAGTGCACGGCTGTGGAGCGCAGTCTGTGAGACTGGACTAGCTCACACATGGAGGGAGCAGGGGAGGATGATGCCTTGGATGACTTTCTAACCGGGTTGCAAGACCCAGTCTACACTGGGCCTCAGGGCTGTAGAGGACAACTGTGCCCTCCTGAGGGGCCTGCCCTTGCCCCTTCCCTGGAGGCTAACCAATCATTGCTTTGCAACCCATTCACATGGGATAGTTGTGCCATGAAAGGGGATGGAGAAAATCAAGGAAGACCTCCTGGAGGAGGTGCAGAGGTTGATCGGGAGTTGGAGGAACGCACTACTCATTCAGCTCTGTGGTTCGAGTCTCCAAGGGTGGTCTAGTGCACGGTGAGGACCATCAGAACTTGGTGAGTTTGGGAAGTCGTGTGATGGACTGTGCTCTTAGAGTGTACCGTTTAGTAAAAAGCACTGCCCTTTATCTTGATAAAGAGGTAGTTGCCCACATAATGGCCAAAGCATGGTCAGCATTGCACGGTTTGCCTTGGCGCAGTCTTTCCAAGTTGGCATGGCCTTCCTGGAGGGATTACCACTTAGGGTGAGGCACCCTTCCCCCATCAATGGCATTCCCCCACATTTGAGGAGGGGTTGTTTATGTTGGCCATGTGCCTGCTTCCAACGCCAAATCAGGCCTCAGAAAGCTTTCTGGAAGTGACGCCAACATCAGGGGCAAGGCCCTGGTTCTGGGGTCAGCACCATTCCGTGGTTCCTGAAGAGATGGTAGACTATGGAACGTAGGCGTTATGATTTCTGACCTATGTAACATGGTCCACTAACTCTCAGTATCCAATCCATCCTCGGAGGGCATCCTGGAGGTGTTGCCAACTTCAGGGAAGAGAACACTGGGCTTAGCTTCAGCACTGCTCCATGGCAATTGCTGTGGCCCATGGTTGACGCCTGACTTGTGCAGCAAGGCCTGTCTCTTCTGGGCACTAAATACACTCTCTGGGGAGTTTTCTGGAAGTGACGCAACCTGGGGTCAAGACGCTCGTTCCAGCCTCAGCCGTGGTTCTGGAAGAGATGGTTTGCCACGTGGCCCATGCGAAAGGAGGGATTTGTGTGACATGGGCTGCCACTCCCCAGTAGCCTGGCCAGTTTTGGCGCGCTCTGTGGAGCCAATACCATCTTCAGGGGACCCCACCGGTCCGTCCTTCATTCTGCTGTGTGGCGTTGAAGAGTCGCCTTCCTTGTTGAAGTTTTCTGTTTACACTGACGCCCGCCTCCGATCCATCTCACGTTCCGTCTCAAAGGGTTTTCCAGAGGTAGGGCCAAGTCTGGGAATGAGACATTGGTTCCAACCGTGGGGAGGCGGTTGACCAAAACAACTCCTGCTTTGTTCATGAAGATGGCCTGGTGGCTACGGCTCAGAATCTAATCCAACCTAAGAGGACCTCCTGGAAATGCCCTTGACATTGAGGCAGATATGCCTTATGGCACTTTTTTTAAATGCCCAAGACTGGAGCTTACTAATAGGTAAGACTGGGCCTCAGATGCCCTGGTACTCTCTGCTCGGGCTGGTCCGTGTAACTAGACAAATGTTCTTCGGTTGCACATGAGCCGTTTTGTATTTCTGATTTTCTCCCCACTCCCCCGACCAGCTCTGTTAGCCACGGGCCATGTCTTCCCTCCCACCTGCCCACCCCTTCAAACCCAGCACGGTGCCTGGTACATGGCAGGCACCGAATCAGTATTGATGGAATAATGAAATCCATAGCATCGTCCACTTCTTCTCAGTGGGACTTTCAGCCTTGGAGGGCTTCCTGGAGGAGTTACCAGTTTTCAGGGAAGAGCCACTGCTCCGCACATCCGTGTCAACCCCTGACCGTGAAGAGGAGACTCCTGGCCTGTGTGTGCTTGTCGCATGATGCATGTGTTGTGCTCGACCTGCCTTCTGGTTCCACCCAGCTCAAGGCCTCTGAGGGCTTTCTGGATGTGTCCTGAGCGTTTGTCCTCGGCGTCTCTGTGTGGTACTTGGAGAGATAGTAGACCGTATAGCGTACGCTTTATCTGTGACGTATGTAACACGGTCCACTAACCCTCAGTATCAAATCCATCCCCGAGGCTACTGGGAACAACGCTGTCTTCGGGGAGGCACCATCGGACCCACCATCGGGGCGTCTCCACAATGCCCAAAGAGGTGGCTTTCTGTATGGCATGTGTTTTTCTGCATGATGCAAAATGGCATAATCGCGCTCCACTTAAACCAAGTTCTGCCTTGGGAAATCTCACCATTTCTGGGGAGGAGCCCTTGATTCTGTCTGGAATCAGAGCCATTCCATGGCGTTCGATGATGTGGTTGACTATGCAACGCTTACTCAGCAGACACCATGACCTGCTTCTTGTCAGTGTGAAATGCAGCCTGGAAGAGGCGCCTTCATCAGGCAACTTTGTGGACAGGAGCTTTCTTGCAGCCACCACCACCTTCGTGCGGTACTTGAAGAAATGGTTTACCGTCCCACATACATTTTGAGTATGTATGTGGGACGGTAAACCGCTTCTTGGTATCCAGCCCAGCCATCCAAACCTCCCTGGAGCAAGCCCGGAGTTGGAGGACAGCCGCGAGTCTCAGCATCCTCCCCACGCCACGGGGCTCGGCGGAGTGGTAGACTCTTAGATCTGTGCTTTCTCTGTCAGTGCTTGTGACACAGTCTTCTCCTCAGTGCCAAACGCAGCCTCCAGTGGCTTCCTTAGCACAAGGATGACCTCCAGGAAGGTGCCTTGCCACCTGTGTTGGCACATCCCTCCGGAGTACTTGAAGAAATGCTGGCTGGTGCCGCAAATGCTCAGCAATGAGGGATGTGAAGCAGGCCGCCTCTCATCCTCAAAGCTATCCTCAGATGCCTTCAGGACAGTACGCCCAAGTAGGAGCAGATATGGGTACAGGAGATGATGTCACTCCAGGTACTTGAAGACGCACTGAGTCTTTTTGTCTTTGCTGATGCATGTCCAGTCTTTTTCCCATATCAACTTTAGCCATCTCGGGGGGAGACGCCCCAGCTGGGGACTCAGCACTGATCCTCATGAAGATCTGATTGACCCCACCATGTGTGCTTACAGATGAAGCCCCTCTGTGGCCCACTCTTCCCATCTCCAGTCTGGAGCACTTGCTCGGAGAACTTGCTGAAGAAGCTGCCAGCCTCAGGGACAGAGTGCTGGTTCTGGCCTCTTCGCTGACCTCACGGTACCTCAGAAAGGTTCAGCCACACTGCATGTCTTTTTCCGGTGGCGTGTGTAGCATGGTCCACTTCTCCTCAAGTACCACATTCAGCCTGGAATGTCTCCAGGGAGGCGTGTTACACTCAGGGGATGGGGCAGCGGCTCTGGCACCAGTCCTGCTGGGGGTACTTAGTAGGAGTTGGCCATGCTTCATATGTTTTACTTACAACGCATGTGACTTGGTCCACTTTTCTATAACAGCGTGCGCCTTGGGGGCTTTCCGCTGGTGGTCACGAGTGTCAGGCGTAGCACTAGTTCCCGCGTCCTCTCCACTCTTGAGGGGCTCCTTTGCGCTGCGTCCACTGCTCTGTGGCAGACATTGCATGGTGGCCTCTTCTCAATACTGCATCAAGCCTCAGAGGGCTTCCTGGAGGTGATGCTGGCGAGAGGAAAGAGACACCGGCTCTGACATCAGCCCTGCCCAAGGTACCTGAAAAGATGGTTGACCATAGAACATGCGCTGTCTCCGTGCCGTATGTAATATGGTCCACGTCTTCTCAATATCAAATTCAGTCACAGAGGGCTTCCCAGAGACAGGCAAAGTCAGCTTCATGAGAGACACACTGATCTGGCTTCAGCACCATTCCACAGTCCTTGGAGAGATGGTAGACCATGAAGCGTACACACTGTTTATGACAGATATAGTGTGCTCCACTCAATTCTCAGCATCAGCCCGCCCTGGGGATTCCTGGAGGCCATGCCGACTTGAGAGCCGGGCCTGCATGGCGGGTGCTGTGCAGTGCAGGTCACTGGGCGGTCGGCTGCAGACCCCGCCCTTTATTTATGACATTGGCCACGTGGTCCACCAGCCAATAGCACCAGCCCCAACCCCAGCCTTACAGGGCATCCTGGAGGTGGTAGTGGCATTGGATGTGGGTTTGTGGTCGTTGCCACGTTACCGAAGCCTGCTAGTCATGATGCACATTGGGAGGGCTTTCTGGAGGTGATAGCAGGTGAAAGAGAGCCAGGGGTCAGCATCACTTCCTGGTATTTGAAGATGCGGTTGACCATGGTGTGTACGCTTTATTTATGACGTAGGACACATGGTCTACTTCTTCTCAATATCACATCTCGCCTCGGAAGACTTCCAGGAGGTGATACCAGCTTTGAGGAAGAGCCACTGTCCTGGTGTCAGTACGGCTGCTGCTCGGTACTTGGAGAGAGGTGGTCCGTGGCGCGTTCGCTTTATTTATGGCGCACATTACACGGTCGACCTCTTTGCAGTATCTAATCCCGCCTTGCAAGCTTTCCTGGAGCTAACATCAACTGCGGGGTGGGGACACTAGGTCTGCACTCAGTGCAACCCAGTGGGGTTTGTGATGTGCCTGTCTTGTGTGTGATAATAACTCTTGTGTGGAAGCCTTCTCAGCACACTGCTCTGGCTTGGCCGCGCGGTTAATTTGCGGACGAGGAGCGTGGCGTCAGCACGTGTCTGGATACATGAGATGGTTGACCAGAGAGCACACGCTTTATTTGTGCCGTTTGTGACCTGGTCCACTAACCCTCAGTATCCAATGCCCCCTTGGAGAACTTCCTGGAAGAGGTGTCAACTTTTGGGGAAAGAGACACTAACCTGGGGCCAGCTGCACTCTGCTAGTCTCTGAAGAGAGCATCTGCGACGCCTAGTGCCAAATGTGGCTGAGCTGGACTAATTCTCACTCCGATCTCTTTCCTTGGAGGGCTTCCTAGACATGGAGCCATCCAAGTTCAAGGGAAGGGGCGTGCTCTCTGCACCATCCCAAAGTACTCGAGTGATCAGCTGACCAGAGTGTGAGCACTTTTATTTACAGCCAGGGTCACCTGGCCTGCCCCCCTTCAGTATCCACTGAGTCCTTAGCAGGACCTGTGATGGAGTCAGCCTTCGTCTGGGGCAACTGTGCCTCTCTTGAGTAACTGAGAAAAGGTGGCTCTGGGGGTTAACCCTAAACACGGCAGCTCCTGTGACTAGCCTTTCTACGGCATCACCACCTCTGGTTATGATGTCAATTTCAAGAGGTGCCGAGGGGTCCGCCCCGTGGGGGTACTTGGGTGGATGGTTGGCAAGCAGCATGCATCCAGCTCTTGGCTGCCTCTGGCAAATAACCAACTAACGCTTAGTGTGCAATTCGTGTTTAACAGGACTTCCAGGACTGAATGTCAAGTTTGGGGAAGAATCAGTGGTGTTCTTGTCAGTGTTAATTGGTGGTACCTGAAGAGAGGTTTTCTGGGTTTCTGTTTCTTTAATGAGGATGAAACACACCTGGTTAACCTCTTTTCCAGTATCAAATCCCATCTTGGAGGCCTTCAGGTCCAGACCTCAGCTTCAGGGAAGGGCGTTACGGTCAGCTCCAGTCCACTGGACAGAAATCTATGGTTAACCACAAAGCCTGTGCCATATTAATTTGACTGATGTCATCTGTGCTACTAACCCCTGTGTCCAATCCGTATTTAACAGGACTTCCAGGACTGAATGTCAAGTCTGGGGAAGGAATCAGTGGTGTTCTTGTCAGTGTTACTTGGTGGTACCTGAAGAGAGGTTTCCTGGGTTTCTGTTTCCTTATTGAGGATGAAACACACCCGGTTAACCTCTTTTCCAGTATCAGTCCCCGCCTTGGAGGGCTTCTGGTCCAGACCTCAGCTTCAGGGAAGGGGCACTGTGGACGTGAATAAGTAGACGTGAACAAATGGCTGACCACTAAGCGTGTCCCGTGTTTCTGAATTTCGCCGTCGACTGCACTGACCTTCAATGTCTTATCCCTTCTTAGGAGGACTTTGCGATGTGATGGCAGCCCGGGGGAATACAGCGTCACCACGACAGTGTCACGGGACACGCAGGTGGGTCTTCTGAGGTTGCCTTCGTCCTGTTCCCAGTGGATCGTGTGTGTAGCTCAGGCCCCTTGGCATCTGGCCCTGCTGTGGGGGGTGCCTGGTCCTTGCCACACTCAGTGAGGGGCTTGAATGAGCCCAGCACAGCAGGTGAATACCAGCTTCATGGGAATAGTGCCCTGGACAGACGGTGCAGGTGTCCTGACCGCCTGCCCACAGCCTGCAGTTCGTCCTGGATATAATGACATCTTAGGGAAGAAAAGCTGATTCTGAGGTCAAGAGGAGACTGTGAGGTCCCTGGAATTGGCACAGGCTGGGACCTGTTTATTTCTAACAGGAATTGTGGAGTTGACTTATTTTAAATCTGGAGGAATCCTTGATGTCATGACGGCTTGAGGGGAGGGTATTGTCATCAGCCCTGACCCAGGGGAAGGGAGTGGGTGGCCCACCACGGGGCATGTACCTCCCCAGGTACACACCTGCTGTACTGACCAGCACATCCGACCCATCATCAGGGCCGTGTTTCTGCAGATAGTTCTTTGGGGTACTCAGGGAGAGGCATCCTTTGGTATATCTGTATCTTTTATGCAAATCTTTTCTGTGGACCACTCTTTGGTATCAAACACCAGCTCGGAAGGCTTCAGGCTAAAACAGTAGTTGTCAGGCCCAGGCCAGGGTGAATGGGCCGAGATGGAGCTTCCCTGTTCTGAACGTGGTGTCTGGCAGCAATGCTTGGTGCCCAGTCCTTTCCAGGAGGACTTCCTGGAGGTGATGCTGGCCTCTGGGGAACCAAGTGGCTCCCTGCCAGCTCTGAAACCAAGGCACAGAAGTAGGTTGCTGGTGGTGCATTTGTCTTGATGGCACTTGGTTGTGGCTGTGGGTCCTGGGCTCATCTGTGGCATTTGGGGAGGGGACTTGTGAGGGAGGAGGGCATGGGGTTCTGGAGAAGGGCCAGGTCTTTCCATCTCAACCCTGCTTTTTATAACCAGAGCAGAATATATGCTCTGGTTAGTACCATGACTGCTGTTATTGTTAGTACCAAGAGCTGTTGCCAACTCTTCCTATTAGCTGGTACCCAAACACTGTTCCTTCCAGACGAAAAGAATCCTTCATAAAGAGAGGGCAGGGAGAATGTGCAGGCTGCTGCGTCTCCACCTGCAGATCATGGACCAGAACAAATTATAAGTTGCCTCTGGGGTATGCAGGGCAAGAGGCTGCTGCATCCCTGCAGATTGGGCGCTCTGCTGGCTACACAGGGGTCAAAGGACAGGTGGCAAGGGCACAGAGACACAGCCTGGCCTGGGATCCTCTTCCTGGCCTTCTGCTCCAGCGTCCACCTTTGGGGAAGAGAGGGCACCATCGTACAACTTTGTAAGGGGAAACCTGAGGTTTCTGACTGCCGATTCTCTCTAGCTCTGTCAGGGTTGCTCTCACTCTGTTGAAATGAAAAAGAGTCTGGAGATACTAGTATTCCCCGACAACAGAAACAATTACTGTCAAAGGAGTTTTGTAGCAAACAGAACATCTAGCCCAGAATTGGCGAAAACATTTGGGGAGCTCACATCGGGAAATGAATTTCGTTTTTGTTTCTGAATTCTGCTGAATTGGATTGAAGGCAGCAGAAGGCATTAGGTGGGATTTGACCTGGAGGAGGGGACCTGCCGTGCTCCTGGCTTCCCTGACGCTCCCTCCCCAGACGTGTGTAGTGGGCATTCACTTTGCTTACAACTTACTCGGTACCGTGCATCTGTTTTCAGAGTCACCCCTTGCTTGGAAGACTGCTTGGCTCCATGGCTGCGCCACCCAAGGGCCTGGGCACCAGCTAACTGCAGACCTGGCCACCTGCTTCTTGACCACAGAATTCAAGATTTATTTGTGAACTCTCCTGATGCGCTGACTTCGGGGATGCAAAGCATTATTCCTGGGGGCACTTCCCGCGACCTGGACTTCCACAGGGAAACCCTGGTTCCACCGTTGGGAAAGCACCAGTGCCTGGAAAGAGGTGGTATCTAAAACATTCTCTGTGTTGGGAAACATTTCATGGGCAACCTCTTTTCATTGTCAAGGCTTAAAGAACTCCCAGTACCAGCCTGGGACACTGGAATGTAAGCTGTCTGACGTCTGGTCTACCCGCTGCCATGTAGACTTGGGGATCTTCCTGGAGGTGACACCAGCATCGGCGAAGATTCCACAGTTTTGTTTTGATTGTTTTTGTTTGTTTTGTGATCAGTGCTAATCTTCGATACTCGAAGGAGAGGTTATCCGTGTTGTCTTCTCTTTATTTATGATGAAACATACACGGGAAACCTCTTTTTTAGTATCAAATCCCACCCTGGAGGCACTTCCTGTTCCTGATGCAGCCTTCAGGGAGGGACGTTGCCAGCTCCACTCTTGGGAGGCGCAAGCCGACGGCGTGACGCGTGTCGTGAGTGTGCAGCCCTCAGGCACAGCCCTCCCTGGAGGACCCCGGGAGGGAGGCTGAGTCTGGAGAAGGGTCCGCGCTTCCGTGGTTGAGGGCGGTCGCTTATTGTGGTGTTTGTCTGTTTGCCTCTCACGGTGGGTGGGGCCTCTTCAGTGTGAGGTCTCGCTCCGATGGCCTTCGGGACATGCCAGGAATGTCACTGAAGGGGCGATAGTGCCATCTGCTCTCCAGGGTAGCTGAGGGGATGGTAGACCGGTGACATGCACTTCATTTATGATGTAGGTCACCCGTTTGACTATCCACCAGTGCCCTGTCCAGCTGTGGGATGACATCTTGGTGCACATGGCAACTTCGGAGAAGACGTGGGGGGACGTGCGGCCCGTGGGACTCTGCGGGACTTCAGGAGGGATGTCCCTTGGGGGCCTCTCTTCCTACCTCCTTCAAATAAATCTGAGCAGTCATCAGGGAATAACCTCTCTTTCAGTTTCAAATCCTGCCCGGGAGGGCTGAGAGCCTGAGCACTGACGATAACAGGACCCCAGCGGCCTTCAGTGCCCCGACAGGGAAAGGCCCGCTCCACAGCACATGCTAAGTGCAGGGGGTATGTGTGGCCTGCTACAGGGTGTGATGTGTCCTGGTGAGGGTCTGAGGAGTGGTGTGTGTGCAGGACACGGCACGTGTCGGGACAGCTGTGGTTGTGACGGCTGCTTCAGTCAGACAGCCTTGCCGTGTGTCTGATGAATGCTACGCGGTCCATCTCTCTTCCATAGGAGGATTCCTGGACATGGGGCTAGATTCCGGCAGAGCCCTTGGTGCCAGCAGCACTCCTGGTGAGTTGTGGATGGGGGCTGAGGAGCTGGCAGCGTGATTGAGATGTGCCTTTCCTGTATCGGGACCACCCAGAAGCCAGCTCCTCTCTGGACAGCATCCAGTCCACGATCCTTGCCTGGGCAATGGGCTGATCTCTGTCTGTTGTCCAGCTCTGCTTGACCTACGGGGACCCAGACGCCCCTGATGCTCACGGTGTCAGACCCTGCAGAAGAAGTGTCCTGGCTGTGACATGAGCTTCAGGGGAGGGATGCCAGCGTCAGGTCCATGGAGAGTTAGGGAGTGGGCATCTTGTCTGAGGGTGGCCCTTCTATTTCGGATATTTGTGTCCTGGTCAGTTCATCCCCGTCTCCTTCCCATACCTAGGACGACTTGTGGGGAGAACGCCTGCTCTGGGGGCTGAAGGTGGGACCCCCCCTCTCTCATCCGCCTCTTGGTATGCCCCACGGCTATGGCAGAGGCACAGGAAAGTAAGTAGAAATGCAGAAACTCCTTAGGTTGAGGCTGGGAACTGCTGTATTTCCACCCAGAGATCACTGACCAGAACAAATTACATGGTTGAGCCCAAGACAAGGGGTGGGGAGGTCCACCCCACCGTGAGCAGGTTGTGGTGAGGTGTGAATGCATGAACTGGCAAGGATTTGCCACCAACAAGTAGTTGTCCATGTGGACCAGCTGAGAACTTGGGTCCCGTTTCATTGTTTATTCATCCTGCCTTAAACTGCAGCTTCCTGCCTGCCATGGGGGCACTTCGCAGGCTCAGGCTGGGCGACAGTGATGATGCTGTGTCAGGGCCCTGGTCTTTCCATGGGTTGAGGCAAGTGTTAAAACATCCCTTGCGGAACCCACTCTAGGAAGACCTCAGCCCAGAGTCTCCGTCGGGGCAGGCACTCGGCTGTGTGCCCTTAGACAGTAGGTGATAGATGTCATCCATCTTATCCATGGAGTTATTGTGACTCTCCTGGTCCCTCCTCATCTGTCCTCAGGAGGACTTTTAGGACGCAAACATCAGTGTTTCTGTGTCATTGTCATTCTTTGATGCTGGAGGAGACTTTCTGTTATTGATGACTTGAACACACCCTGCCCAGAAGCTCCTCCAGGTCACAGTGGCGCCTGTGCGGAGGGGCAGACCTGTGAGAAGCCTCCAAAGTCTTGAGGAGTTGGTATGTAGGGCCATCTCTTTGCTGCCCATTGCCCGGTGGCGCTCAGGACCGCGTGCCCTCAGGAAGCCCACAAGAGAGACGCTGGCCCCGAGAAGCAGTGCTGTCATCGGTGCTGATGCGCGGTACTTAATGAGAAGTTGCCCGTGTTGTTTTCGCTTTATGTGTGACGAAACATTCGCGGTGCACTTCTTTTTCAGTATCCTATTCCGCCTGGAAGAGGTCTGGGTTCGGGTGCCAACGTCAGGGAAGGCACATGGGCCCCTGGGGTACACGCTGGTCAGGACTTCCCCACCCCGTGTCTTTTCTCCCTTCCTCAATTTCCCCTGTTTTTTCTCATGGAAGCTCCCTCTCCCTGCCGTGTGCTTAGCTTGCGCTGACCCTTCCCCACTTCCTCCACCAGCCCGGGCTTCAGTGAATCTCTTGATCTCTTCTTCTTTGCCACTGTAATTGCTTCGAGGAGGGGTCCCTGACTCCACTGGGCCAGTGAGATGCAAGATGTTTGCTGGGCCTTCTGGGAGAGAAACTCTCTGTCCCTTTTCTATGACAGCTGCCAGAGTGGACACTGTCTTTTCCCTTCAGCTGGGAATAGACAGTGAGCGTTGATGTAAGCTTTGAAGGTCCTGCGGCCATCTAAGGACTAAGAGGAGAGGGCTTGGTGCTACACACACAAGGAAGAGGGAGTCTGTAGCATGAAAGGCATCTTGGAGAGCTAGAGGAGAGTCTGGATGGTATCATTTGAGTCCCTAGATCAAACCCTGCCTGAAGCTTGCTCTGTCTCTGTACTTTTCAGTTATATAAGTATATATATCCCTTACTTTTTAAAGCCAGTTTGAGTTAGATTTTATCTTACTTGCCGTACAAACAGATGACACCACAGTGTGTTTTCCAGTGTGACTGGGGAAACCTGCATTTTTTCAATGATGTGTTTCTCATGGTTTGCCTATCAATCTTCAGCATCCAATTTAAGGCACGGTCTTGGTGAAAGGTGACTTTTCTTGCTGGCTGGGCGTGGTGGCTCCTGCCTTTAATCCCAGCACTTTGGGAGACCGAGGCAGGTAAATCATGAGGTCAGGAGTTCAAGATCAGCCTGGCCAACATGGTGAAACCTGTCTCTACTAAAAAAATACAAAACAATTAGCCGGGCATGGTAGCGCATACCTGTAGACCCAGCTACTTGGGAGGCTGAGGCAGGAGAATCACTTGAACACAGGAGGTAGAGGTTGCAATGAGCCAAGATCACAACACTGCACTCCAGCTGGGGCAACAGAGTGAGACTTCATCTTGTGGGGACGGAGGGAAGGTGCCTTTCCTTATGGATGTGTGCTTTCAAAACTTTGTCCTAGTGATTTAATTTATGGTTGACAAATGATGCAGAATTACTGCGTTTTGTATCCAGTGATGGGTCACTGGGTCCTCTCCAGCGGCCTGAAGGATGGTGGGCCCCAGAACTTCTGCCCTGATTCAGTCCCTCGAATCCACCTCTCTCCAGGAGGCCACCCTGCAAGTGATGGCAACTTGGGGAAGCCATTGTCCTTTCCTGGTCCCTGCTGTCCTTTGGCTCTCTGTGGGTTTGCTGTATTTGTCACAGCTTACACACAACTGTCAGTGTTTTAGAACCAAGCCATGCCTCCAAGGAACCAGGAACACTTGAGGGAGGGGACGTGGGGGTCATGGTCATGCAAGGTGCACAGACAGTTGGGTCCACCGAGCGTCGGTGCTGGCTTGGTGATTTGTTTCTCCTAATTCCATATCCTCCTCTTCGCATCTCTGAAGAGGAGGGCTTCCCGGAACTACTGTTTTTGGGTCCAGGACCATCCCATTTTCTCTGAAGTGACGCTCTCTGTGAGCATTGTGGGGTTGATAGTGGACGTTCTGAAACCCGTCTGCCCCGATTATTGAATTCTGCCCATGAAGACTTCCTGGGATTCTGAAGGAGAGGGAATCTGGGATGGGTTTGCTTTATCCATGATGACTGTCCGTCTCTGCTCAGGGTCAGCCCAGCTCTTCCCACATGCCCACCGCCTCCTCCAGGGGCACCAACTCCTGCTGCTTTCAGGCTTAATTGAGCATACATTTGATTGGCAGTGTCTGCCTGGCCCTGCCCTCACGCCCTGACCCTCAGTGTCCCTTCACGCCCAGGTGTGCTGCTGGCGGGGAGGACGTGCTCATCTCTGGTACCTGAAAAGAAGTTGCCCATGTTATTTTCGCTTTATATGTGACGAAACAAACATGGTGCACTTCTTTTTCGATATCAAATCTCTCCTTGAAGAGCCCCCATCCCTGATGGGACCCTGAGCATGGGACCTGGTGTTCCCACCTCTCTTGGTATGTACATGGAGGATTTGTCCTGGCAGCCCCTCGGTGACTCTGCATGTTGGTGGACACAGGGACCATGCTCAGTCCTCAGTCCACGCCTGCCTCTCAGAACAGGTGCAGTCGGTGAGGCCTCAGTCACATGCCAGCTCTCCTGCCAGGGAGGCTGGGGAGATGTCACATGCTGCGTTCCCCAGCATTTGAGAAGAGTTCAGATCATAGCAGCCAAGAAAATAAATAAATAAATAAATAAATAGGGGCCGGGCGCGGTGGCTCACGCCTGTAGTCCCAGCACTTTGGGAGGCCGAGGTGGGAGGATAGCCTGAGGTCTGGAGTTGGAGACCAGCCTGACCAACATGGAGAAACGCTGTCTCTACCAAAAATACAAAATTAGCCGGGCGTGGTGGCGCAGGCCTGTAATCCCAGCTACTTGGGAGGCTGAGGCAGGAGAATTGCTTGAACCTGGGAGGCGGAGGCTGCAGTGAGCCAAGATCGCACCACTGCACTCCAGCTTGGGCAAGAAGAGCAAAACTGTCTCCAAAAAAAATTAAACTGAATTAAATTAAAAAATAAATAAATAAAAGGAAGCAGCTGCCACAACAAGAAAAACAGAGAAGCAGTGAAGACCACCCAGCCGCTCAAGGGGCTGCGCAGAGGGGACATGAGGGCATGCCGCCTGCGGGACTGCTGCCTGAACCCCCACAGAGGACTGCGTGGGGGCAGCAACGGAGGCAGGAGGCGGTGGGCCCTGTGGTTCTGGGAGAGGATTTCCCAGAGTGCCGACTGGCTGGAGGCGAATCCTCCCAGCTCCGCTCTTTCCAAGTGCCAGTCCCCTGAGAGTTGTGCTCCTTGATCGCCAACAGCAGAGAGACGTCGGTGTCTGCCTCCAGTTAGGAGCAGTGAACAACAGCTGATGGCAGAACGCAGGCCTCCTCGAAGACACTGCTGCCCTGGTGTCCAGTCCCCGCGTCCAGTCCGTCCTTGGGCCATCTTCCTGGAGGAGGTGCCTCAGTCCTGGAAGAGAAGAGATGTTTTCCCAGTGTATTCATTTTGTTTGTGACGGACCACTCTTGGCCACGCTTTTTTTCTGTGTTAAATCCCACCTGATGGCAGAGGCTGTTTGAGCTGAGCTTTGGTCGGCAGCTCTCTGGGGTGGTGATGGGTGTTGCCCAGAGAGCCTGCATGTCAGCCCCATGGCCACCTGGTCCTCTGAGCCTTGGCTTCCCTCTCCCCTAGGAGGGTTTCCTGGAGCTCTGCCAGCCGGAAGTAGAGGCTGTGGGATTGCTCTCTTGGCTACACTTTGGTAGTAGGGGAGAGCTTATCTGTGGTTCTTCCCTTTATAATGAAAAATATGGCACACTTCTATTTGAGAATCAGGTGCCATCAGCAAAGCCCAGAACCCACTTCTGGGAGGCGATGGTAATGGTGGTCCATTGGTGTCACTGAGACCGTGCTGGCCTCGGCAGATGCCCTTCGGACAGCGGGCGGCTGTTCCACCCATCCCCTGGGCTCGATCCTCCTGGTGGCAGAAACACCTTTGGAGAAGCGGCAGCAGTATTCATGTCAGGAAAGTCCGTCAGGAAAGGCGGTCCAGGCTGTGGCCTGCATAGGCAACCTGTTTTACTAATTTGAATGCCACCCTTCTAAATGATGGGGTGCCCACATCAGGGAAGGTGTAGCTGTGGGAGCAGAAGGCAGGCCACACAGTCTGTATACGACACGTGCCACTTGGCCCATGGACCCTGAGCCTGAGGACCTCTGGAGGGGCCACTGGTTCTGAGTCCCCTGCGGAATGGAAGCATAGTTGTCTGATGACATGACATGGACAGTTCTCTTCCCACCAGAGCCTTGTCTCCCCTCGAGGAGGGCCTCTGCTCTCTGCTGCTTATGTCAGGGGAGAGTCACTGTCGCCTCCACCACCTCAGGTACGTGAGAGGAGGGCCTCGAGGAGGGGTTGTGTCTCCGATGGTGTGCGGCTCTGTGTGTTAATCCTCGCCGTCTGTTCACCTTGCAGGAGGACACCATGGCTCCCAGAAGACAGACAGGACCCCAGCAGCTGGCCAGGAATGGTTGGAGAAGGCTGCTGGTGACAGTTTCACTCAGCATGTAGCAGATAGCCCACAGTGGGTCTCCTAAAGCACTGAAGGCCTCCTTGAAGGACTTGCTGTGCGTGGTGTCAAGTTCAGGAATGCGGCGTGGGTGTCTGTCAACCCCTCGCTGAGGGTATGTGCGCAGATGGTTGAACAGATGGCAAGCGCTTTCCTTTATTTCTTCTTTTGAGAATTGGGAACTCATTGAATGAATCACCATATAATCCTGTTTCCTAAGGTAAATCTATACGTAAAAAGTTAGGTCCTACACCACCATTTTCTTCTTGAGAAGTGAACAAAGAAGTGTGACACAGTTTTCGGGTTATTAGGAGAATGTCAAAATCAACACTCTCTTGTCTCTTGATTCCCAAAGCTTAAACTCTAGAAGAATAGGGAAACAGAGGTATACACTGGAAAGAAAAACGGCAACTGTGAGGAGGGTGGGAAGTTTTGTGAATACATGGTAGGCATACTGACGTTTTAGTATGTAAATTATTTTATTATGTTTATTCTAATATAAATTTATTTTAAAAATAACGGCCAAGGCCGGGCGCGGTGGCTCACACCTATAATCCCAGCACTTTGGGAGGCCAAGGTGGGCGGATCACCTGGTCAGTTCGAGACTCCTGACAAAATATTATATAATACAAAAATTAGCCGGGCGTGGTGGTGCATGCCTGTAATCCCAGCTACTTAGGAGGCTGAGGCCCAAGAATTGCTTGAACCTGGGAGGTGGAGGTTGCAGTGAGCTGAGATGGCGCCACTGCGCTCCAGTATCTCAAAACAAAACAACAACAGCAACAAAACAGCAAATGTCTGTTTGCTTGGGAAAGTTAGAATTCCCAGATTTTCGCAGAAAGGGAGACTGCTTGCATCCTCTCTTGCCTGATGGGTGCAGAGTTCCCCAGACTCCCCAGGGCGTGATGCCTGGCTTAGCTTTATCTTTCTTTTTCTGACAGACTTTTTGCTCTTGTTGCCCAGCCTGGGTACCCTAGCCACGCCCCTCAGGGAGGAATGGCAGCCCCTCGGAAGACACAGCGTGTGAGCTGACCTTTCTCCCAGCACGTGACTGGTTGCTGCACCTATCCCAGCTCTTCCGGGCTGCCTGTGTTTCAGTTACCAAAGTAAGACCCCCAAGCCCAGCCAGGAGCTTCTCTTCAATCGCATGTCCTCCTCATTCAGGGCCATCCCAGCAAGATCCTCTCCTGGGGACGTGAATGATGTCTGGTCACAGAGAATATATGTTTATGGCTCAGACCGTCCTCCCTAACCAGCCACGTCCCACTGGTTCTCAACAGGGCCTTGTAGAGGCAGCGCCGACGTGGGGGAAGTGGCCTTGCTCTGGCTGACACGTGCTTGTCCGTATAGGTTGTCTATATAGATTCGCCTTATTTATGACAAATTGTGCTTGGTGGCTTCCGGGGATCAGACTTGCTGCCTCAACAAGCTGTGACTGCAGGGGAGGGACTCGCTGATTGCAGACAGGGGCGTTATCTGGGCCGCTCGTGATTCACTCGCCCATAGG
Organism: Cebus imitator; assembly: GCF_001604975.1. Lineage (NCBI taxonomy): Eukaryota > Metazoa > Chordata > Mammalia > Primates > Cebidae > Cebus > Cebus imitator. The sequence goes on along the minus strand of NW_016107367.1, from coordinate 2,368,013 downwards.
AGGAATGCCTAACTCTGCAAGTGTGAGAGGTCGTGCGCTTCAAGTCCAAGACCTTTTTGACGCGATTCCAGCTTTAGAGAAGTGAGATTGGTGTAGGTGGTCCGTGTGTGGTATGTGAACGGGGGTTGGCCGTGGCGCATACACTTTCATTGTGGAGAATGTCACCCGGTCCTCAGTACTGAATCCATTTTTCGGGACTCCCTGGAGTGATGGCATCCCTGTGGGACAGAGTTTGAGTCTGGGTCATTGGTGGTTTGCTTTTTGCTTTGGGAGGTATGTCTCATCACTATCTTGGTAAGCCTCTGCATCCAGCCCACCCCAAAAATGATTTTTCTGGAAGCTGTGATAGTTGTTTTTGGAGGGTGGCGGTGGTAGGGGCCGGTGGACACCGTTTTGCTGTCTCTCTGTTGTATTTAAAGAGACATTGTTTTTCACCTGTTTGCCTATTCCTCAGTCTGTCACACCGACGTGACCAGTTCTGCTAATTGAAACTTCCTGAACACAAGCTTCACTTTCTAGAAGATTCTTGGATATCCTCCTCCCTTCAAGGTATGTGAAGGATGCTCCAGCATACACTGTTGCATGGTGTTGGCCATCGGGTGCCTTGGGAGGGCTTCATGGAGGCGGTGCTCACTTTAGGAACCTGGAAGGCTTTTTCTCTTTTTGATGTTTTTGGAGTTTGAAGCATGGAACCCCTACTTCACCTGCATTACTGCAAATTTTTGATGTACATTCACTTTTTTTTTTTTCCAGAAATAAATACTACTTTGGAAACGCTCTTACCCGTGAAATCTCCATTAGGGAAGAGACATTAGGGTTACCTCCACCCGGACGAGTGACAGCAGGGCAGACCGCAGACCCTGCGTAGGAGGTCCGTCTCTGGATGTGAAGAGGCCAGGGGTGGGCCCTGGCTTCCCACGAGATACTCACACGTTCACCTGCTTCCATCCCTTTCTGTCTTTGGTGAATCGTGTTTGGGTTTGTGCTCTCCAGGTGTGCTCCAACTTTTCGCCTCTAAAAGGTGGATGTTCCTTCTATGCTTACAGGATTGATGGTTAATCATAGAGGAAAATCCGCATTTTCAGAATCTAAAGTTGCTTTGAAAACATTTCTGAACATTTCTGAGAGGAAGGTTAGCTCCCGCCCCCACCCCTGCAGAGAGTGATGGAAGGTGAATCCCAGAACCTAAGCTCTTGTTAACAAAGTCTGTCCTGGGACACAGGTCCTCCGCAGGGCTCACGTCACTGCCGCCAACCCGGGAGGCCCCTGCCGACTGCACCTGTCCTGTGCTGTCTTTAATCTTGATAGATGGTGCTTAGGTTCATGCTTTCCAGGACTCAATCCTTCTTTGGTATTTAAAAGGTGGATATTCCTTCTATGTTTATGTTATTTGTGGTTAAACATAGAGGAAATTCCACGTTTTCAGTATCAAATGCTGCTTGGAAACATTCCTGGACTGAAACCACCGTCAGGGAAGAGACAGTAAAGTTACCCCCTCCAGGGTAAGTGGAAAGTCAGTGGACCCCAGAACATGTGCTGAATTCGTGCCATATGTCTGCGGACCACCCGCCCGTCTTGAGGAGACCCCTGTCGTGAGCCGCCCGCCCAGCCAAGTGGATGAGCTCTGTCGTCAGCCTCTCCACGGTGGCCAGACGCTCTCCTCTGTGCCGTGTGACTTTGTGTTTGAGGGACTGTACGTAGGTTCGTGCTTTCTGGGATGAGAACTTCTTTGGTATTTAAAAGGTAGATTTTCCTTCTATGGTTACGTGTTTGGTGGTTAATCATAGAGGAAAATCCACGTTTTCAGTATCAAATGCTGCCTTGGGAACATGGCTGGACTGAAGCCTCCGTCAGGGAAGCGAGGCGGGGCTGAGCCCTCCTGGGTAAGTGGAAAGGTGGTGGACCGCAGAACATGTGCTGAGTTCGTGCCATATGTCTGCTGACCATCACCTTTAGAAGCCCCCTTTCGCTGAGGAGCCGGCGTGGTGCACAGGCTGTGGAGCGCTGCCACGGCCACACCACGGGACTGAGAACGACTTGCTCTGCTGCCTTGCTTGCATTTTCCATGAACCGCTCTCAGATGTGTCCTTTCCAGAGCCCAGGCTTTCTTTGGTATTTAAAACGTGGATATTCCTTCTATGTTTACGTGATTCTTGGTTAATCATAGAGGAAAATCCATGTTTTCAGTATCAAATGCTGCTTTGGAAGTGTTTCCGGAAGAAACCGTAGGGCCTGAGTAGGCACAGAGATGGTGGGCCACACAACCTGCCCAGAACCATCTTGAGACGCCAGCGAACGTGGTGAAGATGAAATTGTGGGTCCTGCGGTTCCAGCTCTTCCGTGGAAGCTCCTCTGCCCCATGGGACTTCGCTTCTGATGACTCAAGCATGGGTGCGCGTTTTCCTGGATGGAAGCCTTCTTTGGTATTTAAAAGGTAGATTCTCCTTCTATGAGTACATTATTTATGATTAATCATAGAGGAAAATCCACGTTTTCAGTATCAAATGCTGCTTTGAAAACCTCGGAGGACATGAAGTTGCCATGGAAAAGGGGACGCCCTCTGTACCCCTCCTGGGTATAGGACGGACGGGCACAGAACTGTACTTTGTGTGAAATGCGCCGTCAGCTTCTCTGCTGCTTCCTCTCAACCCTCAACACATACATAATGTGTTGTTACAAGACTGTGTTCTCAGTATCACCTCGTTGACCTTGAACGAAGTTTGTTCTCTATGTGTTTAACCATGTTTGCGATGCTTTTTCTGGAATGAACCTCTTTTTCTGTGACTAGTCGTGCCTTAGAGAATACCTGAGTGGGCTGTCAATTTCAGGAAGGGGCACAGCTTCAGGGGCTGTGGAAAGAATAGAAGTGTGATTCACCCGCGGGCCTGCATGTCATGCCCTGGTGTGCCGCTCCCACCCTGCGATCCAGTCTGTGTATCTTAGGCTTGCTCCTGGAGCTGGTGCCAACTGAGTCACAGTGAGGATGGCTTTCCTGTCACGGCCATCATTTGCTGCTTGAGGAGAGGTAATCCCTCATGCATTTGCTTGACTTGCAATGGTTATACAAGGGCAAACTCTCTGGGGAGCCTGGGAAGACTTTTTGGGAACAAGGCTGACTCCGGCAACCTATCAGATGGCCAGCATAGCCCTGGGGTGCGGAGGCTGACCACAGGGCGTGTGCCTCTTTCTTGCTGTTTGTGACCTGGTTCTCTGACCCTCGTCATCCCATGCGTCCTTCCAAGAACTTTCTGGAAGAGATGCTGACTTTGGAGCTGATGTAGGGTTTTCTTTTCAGAGCACCCGTTCTGCTCAGAAAAAAGGGCCTGCCTTGGCCGGGCACGGTTGCTCATGCTTATCATCCTAGCACTTTGGGAGGCTGAGACCGTGGATTGCTTAAGCCCACGAGTTCAAAACTGGCCTGGGCAACTTGGCAAAACCCGGCCTCTGCAAAAAAATACAAAAATTAGCCAGGCGGCGTGGTGTGTGCCCGTGACCCCTGTACTTGGGAGGCCAAGGCCGGAGGATCAGTTGAGTCTGGGAGTTGGGAGGTGGCAGTAAGCTGAGATCGTGCCACTGCGCTTCAGCCTGGCTGACAGAATGAGACCCCTGTCTCAAAAAACAGGTTAAAAAAACCAAGCAAGAGGCCGGGCGCGGTGGCTCAAGCCTGTAATCCCAGCACTTTGGGAGGCCGAGGCGGGTGGATCACGAGGTCAAGAGATCGAGACCATCCTGGTCAACATGGTGAAACCCCGTCTCTACTAAAAATACAAAAATGAGCTGGGCATGGTGGCGCGTGCCTGTAATCCCAGCGACTCAGGAGGCTGAAGCAGGAGAATTGCCTGAACCCAGGAGGCGGAGGTTGCGGTGAGCCGAGATCGCACCATTGCACTCCAGCCTGGGTAACAAGAGTGAAACTCTGTCTCAAAAAAAAAAAAAAAAAAAAAAACAAGCAAGAACAAAGGTCCTCCCTTGATGGGCCCTGCTCATCACAAAGCACCCATGGGCTGCTGCTTTGGCATGAGACCAGCCTCTGGGAAGAGGTCTTGGGGTTAGTGCATCTTCCAGACACATGAAAGAATGGTCGTCAGCAAAGTCAGTGTAGAGTTTAGGTGTGGGTCATCTGGTCTACCCACTCTCCATATGCAACCCATCCTTGGAGTGACTGTTGGACCTCACTGCCCACTTGAGGGATGGCCAGTCCACAGGAAGGAGCCCCCAGAGCTCCCAGTGCGGCTACAGGACCTGCTGCTGGGACCTCTAAGCCTCACCACTCTCTCTGTGCATAGGTGCTCTTTAGGGATCCTTGCCGATGGAAAGACCCTTGGATTCCTGATGTTAGTATCTGTTTACTCAGAAAGAGTTGGCCCATTACAGTCTCATTTTCCTTTGGCAAATCTTGCCCTAGATGAAAACTTTTGAGTAACGACTAACTGCCCAGATGGCTTTCTGAATACAATGCCAAATTCAGGTGAAAGGACACCTATCATAGTGCTGTCTTGTGATTTGCGAATGGGTGGTTGATCACGGAGTGTGTTGGACTTCTGTTTCTCTTTTTTCTTTAATGATGCATGTTATTGCATCTTCTGACCTCCCTTAGTCAGTGTTCACCAGGAGGACTTCCTGGAGGCAGTGGCTTTGGGCAGAGGCAGAGGTTCTTCTCCCAGGGTGTTTCTGCAGGCCCTAAAGGGATTTCAGCCGTTTTACATTTACATTATTTCAAATGGTACAGGATTGCCTGTCTTTTGGTAGCCAATCCTGTCCAAAAGAGAGGAAGTAAAGTCAACTGCATGGCTGGAACACCAGCATACAAGGTGCACGGCCCAGCTCTAGGTCAGCCGGATGAGGCTTGTCACCGGGTCCCTCCCTCGTGGTCTCAGGCCTCGCAGGAGGAGATATCCACTCTGGCGAAGACCCGGCGCGGTCCTTACCTGCTCCTGCTCTTTGAACAACTCTCTGAGCCACTCTTTGGTACTTGAAGAGAGGATACCCTTGTGTGTTCACTTGATTAATGGCGAATATACGGGGGAGACTCTTCTTTGCGTATCAAACTCTGTCGGGGAAGGCGCTCAGACCCTGCTCGTCTGCAGGACAAAGCTGCGGATCTCAGCTCCTCTCAGGTACGGCCTGGCGTCCCTGTCCGGGAATGCTAGCTTGGCTGTGATTCTGGCCCTTGGGTTCTGCCTCCGCCCTTTGTGCTATTCTTCTTGTGGACTCCCTGGAGGCAGTGGGAGAGGAGGGATTTTTCTGCGTGCACCGAGTTTAATGGTGGTTTGCTTACCTAAGGATAAAACACACATGAATCTGCCTCTTCTCGATACCAAGTCACACCCAGGAGGCTTCCTGCTTCCAGCATGAACCTCGTACCTCTCTGGACACGTGAATGGGCGGTGGATAGTGGAGCACAGAGCTCCACGTGCTGAGCCGATGCCGCTACTCACCTGCTGCTCCCCCGAGCTACCACTGCCTGGCAGTCTCCATCCCTGAGAGTGTCAGCCTTGAGGGAGGGATGTTGATGTCAGGCTGTTCTAAGGCAAGTGACTGGCAGAGCTCCCTGCCCATGTCCTCTGGGACTGTCACTGAACCCCAGTGGCCAGTCCTTGGAGCACATTGTCCAGTGGAGGCGCACCTGAGTGTGCCTCGGGTGGGTGGTGGGGTATGGTCTTTAGGACTGCTTTGTCCCTAGAGTCTGACACTGGGGCCCTCTTTTTGTTTGTCTTGAGGCAGGTGCGGGGACACATTCTTGGATCTGGTCATCTCTGAGACCGCCAGCCTCAAAGGAGGGAGAGTGTCTCAGCACTCTTCAGCTCCGAGAACGCCTGCAGACGCCTCCTTCCCCGGCAAGTCCATGTCTTCCGGGCTAAGCCCTGACACCCTGTGCCCCCACGGAGAAAGGTGATGGCTCCACTGTCCATGCAGCCTGTGAATATTTGAAGCAGGTTCACCCATGCATGCTGAGTGCATTGATAGTCATGCCCACTCGCTCCCTTGTTTAGAAGCCAGTCTCACCTGCAGGGAATCCTGGATGCACCACCTCTCAGGGCCAGGCCACAGCGTGCAAGGTGCAGGGCCCAGGTCTAGGTCAGCCAGATGGGGCTTGTCACCTGGCCCCTCCCTCATGGTCTCAGGCCTCACAGGAGGAGATGTCCACTCTGATGAAGACCCGGCGCGGTCCTCACCTGCTCTTTGAACAACGCTCTGAGCCACTCTTTGGTACTTGAAGAGAGGATACCCTTGTGTGTTCACTTGATTAATGGTGAATATACGGGGGAGACTCTTCTTTGCGTATCAAACTCTGTCGGGGAAGGCGCTCGGACCCCGCTCGTCTGCAGGACAAAGCCGTGGATCTCAGCTCCTCTCAGGTACGGCCTGGCTTCCCTGTCCGGAATGTGAACTTGGCTGTGACGCTGCCCCTGGGTTTTGCCTCTGTCCTCAGTGCTGGTTCTTCCCTTGGACTCCCTGGAGGCAGTGGGAGAGGACGTATTATTTTGTATGCACTGAGTTTAATGGTGGTTTGCTTTGTTAAGGATAAATCACACATGGATCTGCCTCTTGTGGGTACCAGGTCACACCCAGAAGGCTTTCTGTTCCCAGCACCAGCCTTAGAAGGAGACCTGGCTTTAGGACCATTTCAAGGGTAACACAGGAGTTAGGGTGGACCACAGAGCACTGGCTTTGTCTATGCTGTTTTCCATCCTGGTAGGCCAGCTCCAGGAGGGCTTCCTGGGGGTGGTGTTGACTTGCGGAAGGGACTGAGGTGTGCTCATCCGTGCTTTTTTTTGATGCTTGAGTGTTCATGGTCCAGCTTGCAGTTCCCAGGCTGAAACTGTAAGAGTGGTTTGTTTCTGTTTGTCATTTGTGATCACCCATGAAGGCACCGCTGGGGATGAGCCCTAGGAGCTGTCAGCCCTGCACCAGGTGCGTGAATGTGGGAGGTCAGAGGGCGCCTGCTTCTGCCTCCATGTCTGTGCCTCACCTCTGACTGCTGGATTTCTTCTCATGCCTAGGATGGCGGCCTGGGAAAGGGGCTGTGGTTCTGTGTTTGTGGAGACACTCCCTGGGGCGTTGGCTGCTGGCTTTTTACACCCTGACTGCCATGGGGGTCATCTGGAACCGAGGCCAGTTTCAGGAAGGGCCTTTGCAGAAGTCTCAGCCTGAGGAAAGTGAACGCTCTGCTGAAGACAGGTGAGCACCATGCCCGGGTAACGAGTCCCACCACCTGCCACCTGGACCAGGAGGCTCCTGCTCCTCTCCGCTTCTAGGGGGAGAGGCCACTGTGGGGAAAGGGCTGTGGGTTGGCTTCCTCAGTCACTCAGGGGTACGTGGTTTTGACAACTGTTGACCATGAGCTCTTTCTTAGCATGGCTTCAGGACAGGATGCCAGCCTCTGGCAAGGGTGGAGCAAGGGCTGGCATGGGGAGTGACACTGGTGTCAACGCCTCTGTGAGATGGATGAAGGAATGGTGACCACAGGGTCTTTGCTTTGTCAGGGGCATAAATTCATCCAATCCCTGGACCTCGGTGCTGAGTGCATCTGTAGGAAAGCTTCCTGGAGAGGTGCCCACACTGGGGAGGAGATGGTGGTCCCACCCAAGGGAGCTCCCGTAGAAATGAGAAGCTGAGTTCTGTGTGTGTCCAGAAAGGCCCGTGGGGTGGCTCTCCTTTTTGGGAACAAGTCCTAATCTGGAGTGATGCCTGGAAATGAGGCTGATTCCAGTGAAGGGGGGCTGGCATCTGCCCCTTCCTGGGCCCCCTGGGATGGAGAGCTGACCGGTGGGCACACAGCCAGCAGGTGGTGTTTGCCACCTGGTCTGCCGATCCTGTGTCTCCCACCTCCCCCACTCAGGATGAACCCGGGAGACAAGGCCGCCCCGTGAATGATAGCGAGGAACCTGCCCAGTGCTATTGTTTGGTACTTAAAGCGAGGTTGCCCTTTGTATATTCGGTTTATTGACATGGAATATACAAGGGCAAGCTCTCTGTGAGTATCAAACCTTGTCTTGGACCCAGCCCACACTCAGCAAGGGATGCGGTATGTGTGTGCATGACGGTGTGTATCCGTTTTGTGTGTGGCACATTGCTCACGGGTCCCCACGTCACAGAGAGGACTTCACAGGCATGTGGGTGACTTTAGGGAAGGCAGTGGCCTCTGGGACATCTCCTTTCCTGGTTAAGTGTGGGTGGGGCCAAAAGCATGTACGACATGTGTGCTCTGGGTCCCTGCTTCCTGAGCGGGCAGTCACCAGCCTGGGCTGATGGCCAGGGTGGCACCGGTGCAGGCAGTGGCTTTGCGGTCCCTGCTGGTACTCGGTATGTGAGTGTGCATGTTCTGCTTGGGGTGTGTGACCCGGTCCACTAACCCTCAGCGTCTAATTCATCCCCAGGACCGTGCCTTGAAGACATACCAAGTCCACCCAAGGCAGCGGCTTTCTTTTCCGTGCTAACCTTTGGTACTTGGAGAGTGGTTATCCCTGTCCTGTTCGTTTTGCTCATGTCGAATCGTACAGGGTCATCCACTTTTTCAGTATCAAGAGCGCAGACTCTGGAGCCCGATTTCCTGTGTTTGGATCCCACCTCTGACATTTACTAACCGTGCAACCTTGGGCAAGGATCTCATCGTGCTGTGCCTGTTGTCTCACATGTCAGGGGGGAGTCACATCGGCGTCCACCTCATGGGGCTGCTGTGGCTGAACCAGTTAAGACTTGTACATGGCTGGGAGCAGAGCCCGGTGGTCAGCGCTTCGCAGGTGTAGCCTGCGAAGGACCCTTGTGTGCTGTGAAACTGTCATTGGTGGTGGTGGTGGTGGTCTGACCACTAAAATCTCTCCTTGAGGTTTTGGAACAATGTCAACACAGGGAGGTCACGTCCTTCGTCGGGTGTGGAACGGACTGAAGCCCCGAGTGTGCACGGTGCTGATGATGGGAGCAGTGACATTCTTGATGCTTGGCAGCTAAGCTGTTCTCACGATGGCTTTCGAAACACAATGCCACATGCAGTGGGGGTCAGCAGAGGTGCTGAGAGCATTTTCTCTGCTTAAGAGAGACAGTTCCTGGATTCTTGACCTCAGCCGCTATCCACATGTTTAAGGACTCTTGAGCGAGGTTGCGAAGCTGAGTGAGGATTCTATGACCTCTTGCTTCCCTGGTGCTTAAAGAGAAGGTCACACGTGGTGCATGCATTGTGCCTGCCTGTGTGTGTGTGCGTGGTGTGTGTGCCTGGGTGCATGCGTGACTGGGTTTGCCACGTAGCAGTCACCATCCAACCTTGAGCCAAAGACCTGGAGGTGGTGGTGTTCCTGTCCGTGCCGCTGTTTCATACCTGAGGAGAAATTATCCTTGATGTGTTCGCTTTATTTATGATGAATCATACAAGGACAATTTCTTTTTGAGTATCAAATCCTGCCTCGGCAGACTTCCTGGACGCCATGACAAGTTCTCTAAAGGGATGCACGCATCAGCCCTTCCCAGGGATCCACGCCTGGGTGGGGATGAGGGTGTGTGCAGTTGGTTTGCGCTGGGGACACTTGTACCCTAACCTCAGAACCTCGGAGGCGGGACCAGCTTGGCAAGGGGCCGCCGGGCTCCTTGGTGCTGCCAGGGATTTGTATTGGCCATGGGTGTGTGTTGTGGGTGACCCAGCGTTCAGGCAACTTATCAAATTCTGCTTCTTGGAGGCACTTCTTGGACATGAAGCCAAACTTAGGGGCCGATCATTGGGGCCAGACTCCCTTTCCCTGCCGGAGAGTGTGACTGACCCCCAGGCGTGGGCTTGACTCTCACTGTGTGAAGCTGACCTGCTAATCCTCATTGTCTGGACTACCTGAGAAGAACTTTCTCGAAGAGACACCAACTTTGGAGAAGATGCCCAGCTCTTGATGGCGCTGTTCTTTGGTGCTTAAAGAATGGCTGTCCGTGGTATGGTCTCTGTATTTATGATGATTAATATCGGACAACCATTGTTTTAGTATCCAATTTTGCTTCAGCAGTTTTTGAAAGCACAGTGCTGACTTCAGCGAGGGGACATGGGTGCCTGCCCCACTATGGAGTGTGACTGTATTGCTGACCTGTAATCATGAATCCGGTGACCCCAGAATGCAAGCCACCAGTGTGTTTCCTTGGACTAATGCTAGCTTTGGGGTGGAGATGCCACTTAGGGGCTTGGTGCCATATCGTTTTATTGGAAGATGTTCACAATTATTTCATCTGTCTTTCTCTTCTTGTTATTAAATCTTAGCCACGAGGAATTCGTTGGAGAGATGCCAGGGTCAAACATCTCTCTAGATGGATGGTGGACCTGGGCACTTGGGTCCAGTCTCACCCATCTTTAGCCTTCATTCTGAGCATGAAAGGCTTCCCGTAGGGATGCAAACGTTAGTAAAAACTCAGTACTTTTCCTGTTACTACTGCTACTTTTTGGTAGCTTTCCTAAGCAGCTGCCTGTTGGGTGTTGGGATTATTCTTGGTGGACGGCTTCGTGACTTCCTTGGAACTGCCACATCTTAGACAGACTCTCATGGAGTAAGTTGTGATGGACAGAACTTCTGGCGTGTGTGTGTGTGTGTGTGTGTGTGTGTGTGTGTGTGTATGCATATGAATTGTTGGCTAGAGTAGTGTTTCTCAGACTTTAAAAATGCTCCTAAGATTTTCATCACCTAGGGATCTTGTTAAAAAGCAGATTCTGATTCAGGGACCAAGATTCTGCATTTTTAGCAAGTTCTCAAGTGATGCTAATACCACCGGTCTGTGGACTTCTCTCGCAGCGGTTCGGGGCAGGAGAGCAGGCGCTTCCCTTGTGAGGTGTGTCCCCTGTCCCCCCACATGCCATATGCCGTCCCTCATGAGAGCACGGCTCAGCATCAACTTGCCGCGCTTCTGTTTGTGAACAAGGGTTATCTGTGACGGGCTCACCTTCGCATGCATAAGTATCCTGAGATGATTCTTCTTTAAAATCAAATCATGCCTCAAAGGGCTTCCCGAATACAGGACCTGCCTCAGGGAGGGGCCACCGGTGTCAACCTGCGGCAAGGCGTGTCGGGTGTGGCTCAACAGCCAGCTTATGCATTATTGATGTCCTGGGCCATGGAATTCTGTGACCCTCCATTTCCAGGCAGTCCTCAGGAGGAAATTCCAGGAGCTGAGACCATCTTTGCGGTAGGGACCCTGTCTTCAGGGATCAGTGACACCCCGTTTTATCAGAAGCAGAATTCTGCATGATGGCTTTGCTGTCCCTGAGGTTGTCCCTGTCTGTTGGTTTCTCGTCATCAAACCCCATCTCTCAGGAATCCCTGGAGGAGGCTTGTCTATTTTTTTTTTTTTTAACAGAACCTGCCTTAGAAGTCTTTCTGAGCGTGGTTCCAATGTCAGGGTTTAGACTTTGGTGTCGGGGCCGTCTGGGCTCTGAGTCTGAGGTGTGGGAAGGGATGGTTGCCGCCAGCTCCTGTGCTTTCTTTGCAGGATGCGAGCACCTCCCTCCCAACCCCGGGATTCAGCTCATCCCGAGAAGAATCTCCTGGAGGCAAAGACAGCGGTGAGGAAGAGGCCATGGTTTCGTTTGAGAACTATTCGAGGATATTTGAGGAGAGGTTATCCGTGTTATGTTCGCTTCATTCATCATGAATAATACATGGTTAACCTCTTTTTGAATATCAGACTCTGCCTCGGAGGGCCGCCCTACAGGAGACGTGAGAGTGTGTGCCTTGTGTGAGCTGAGAGCCCCCGCCCCGGCTCCGTGCTTCGTCAGGGAAGCTTCCTGGAAGTGAGGCCGGTGGGGGGGAGAGCCCTGGGTTGCTTTGCTGTGTTTGCTGTGAACCCCATGTGCTTTCACCATTTAAATGAGGTTGCCTCCTCTTTGAATGCCAACCTGTGCCTACCCCCAGCAGCTGGGCCTGCGGCTTAGCCACAGAGCTAGGTCCCTCCTTGGGATGGACCCTCTGGACCCAGTGCTTTTCAGAGTGGCTTTCTGGGGGTGAGGGCAGGGTTTGCTGCACCACTGGGACACTTGTGGAGAGGTGGCTTCCTCCATGTGGACTCCTCTGAGGACAGTCTGTTTTCCAGGCTTGGATCTGGCCCAGGGTGGCTCCCTGGATGAAGCCAGCATCTCTGCAGGTGTGTGAAGGGCAGGCTGACTTGGGCTCTGTTCCTGCTCCTCACCCAGGTCACTGGCCCAGTGTCCACTTCCTCCTCAGGTCAGCTTCCCTGAGGCTCTGCCAGCCGGCCTGGTGGGGTCCCCTGTTCCTCTGCTTGGCTCTCAAAGACACTGGCACAGTGCCAGGTTCCTTTCACTCCCTCCTGAGGGAGACCACGAAGCTAATGACTCTGGCTCTGTGCTGTTCCCTCAGAGGGCTTCCTGCACGCAGCACCCAGTTTGGGAGGAGAACATGGACTCCAGCATGTCCCCTGGTGATGGAGAACGGAGGCTGTCCCTGATCCCCAGTTTGGTGGATGATATGGTTTGGCTATGTCCCCGCCCAAATCTCATCTTGAATTCCCATGTGTTGTGGGAGGGTCCTGGTGGGAGGTAATTGAATCATGGGAGCAGGTCTTTCCTGTGCTGTTCTCGTGATAGTGAGTAAGTCTCTCGCGATCTGATGGTTTATAAGGGGGAGTTTCACTGCACAAGCTCTCTCTCTGCCTGCTGCCATCCACGTAAGCGTGACTTGCTCCTCCTCGCCTTCTGCCATGACTGAGGCCTCCCCAACCACGTGGAACTGTGAGTCTGATTAAAGCTCTTTCTTTTGTAAATTACCCCGTCTCGGGTACGTCTTTATCAGCAGCGTGAAAACAGACTAACAAAGCAGAGGACTGTGGCTCCAGCCCCTTCAGGATGTGGTCCCCGTGTGGGACAGCATCCCGGCGAGGCTATAAAACCCCACTGCCCTCTGCCTCGATGGCTTTGTCCTATCTGAGGAGGCCAGCACGCTGGGGTCCCTGCATGGAGTCAGTTCAGAATGGATGCCGCAGGTGCTAGCTTCGTAGTAAGAAAATTGTCAGCTTCGCCTGAGGTCTGTGCACAGAGGTGACGCAGGGGCGTGAGCTTTGTGGATGAATGTGCTCCCTGCACCACTGACCCGGAGAATTCATCCCGCTCTCAGGAGAGGCCCGGGAGGTGCTGCAGGCTCTGGCCTGGGGGTGGGGTGCCAACGCTGTCCTCAGTGTCGTGGTGTAGGGTTTGCTAAGGAACCGACGGAGGATTCCTGTGTTGTTCATGACAACGACCACACAGCGGGGCTCATTCCTGTGTGGTGGAAGAATGTGTGGGGGTGTCCCACCGCCAGAGAGGAGACCTGTGTCGGCACCATGATGAGGTACCTGGGAAGGGTCTGCCGACGACGCCCAGTGTCTGCTGGCCCGAGAAACTCGTCTTCGGGGGACTTCTGGGCAAGACCACTTCAGTGCCCAGCCCGACTCCATGTCCCAGGAAGAGGGAGGGCTGGATTGATGACTCCTATTAAATGGCCCATTAGCTCTCATCATCCACACAGCCTGCCCATGAGGGCCCCCACAGAGGGAGGGCAACTCCAGGGAAGGGCTCCTGCCATCAGCGCCAGGCCACAGTCCAGGAGGTGCTGCTGGGCCAGAGGTCACAGGGCAAATTGTCGAGCCAGGTCACAGGCTTCCTTTGTCCTTGACCCTCAGCATCCAGGCTACTTACAAGAGGAGGCAGGGGGACTCCTCTGCCACACCTGGAGAGGTCTTGTCCACGGCAGGTTCCCTCAACGATGCTTCCTCCTCTGCTACAAATGCAGCTCGGCATCACCTTCCTGGAAATAATTGCAAGGAATTATTAAAGGGGACATAGGTGTCAGCACCTCCCCAGATACTTGAAAGAATGGCCCATGGCAGAGCCTGTGCCTTCATTAGGAGTAAGCCTCACAGTCCCCCAAGCTGTGGTCTCCAGGTTCTGGAGGCCTCAGGGGGGCAGAGCAGCATCGAGGCTGACCTTGGGGCCTTGCCTGGGTGTGTGGCTCATCATGTTGGACTGCTGTTTTTCAGGACAAACTTCCTGGAGAGGTTCCTCAGCAGGACTCAGACCTAGGGACAGGGCCCTGTGCATGATAGGGGAATGGATGGTTGATCAGAGAACGTGCATTTTACGAATGATGCATGTCAACTGATCCACAGTCCCTACCTATCCAGTGACTTCTCCTGGAGGCCACATCAGCCCGGAAGAAGAGGTGGTGGTTTCCCAGGCAGTGCTGTTACCTGGCGCTTGCAAGGACCTTCTCCTTGCTGGGTTTGCTTTCTCTATGCTGAGTCTCACGAGAGAGGGCTGGTGCCTTTTTTGCATATGGATCTTGCCAGGGAAGCTTTCTGGAAGGTGTTCTTGCCCTTTGTCCCTCTCCAGGGTCAGGAATGCACGGTTGGCTTGATTGACAGTGTGCACCCCTCGACTCTCCTAACTGTCTGTCCCCAATTCATCCTCAGGCAGACTAGCTGGAGGGAAGGCGGACTCTGGTGAAGATGTGGGCCATCAGCATCAGGCTTCGGTACTTGAAGAGTGGTTATCCCTGCTGTGTTCGCTTTATTTATGACGAATCATACAGGGACATCCAGTTTTTCAGTATCAAATACTGCTTTGGAGGGCCTCCTGGACAGCGTCCCGCCTTCAGGGAGGAGGTCCTGGCTTCATTTCCCACCCAAGGTATGTATGTGAACCTGTGATCACAGTGCACGAGCTTCCTCACGTGCCACACCCATGACCAGAGTCGAATCTCTGAGGAAGGTGGCTGCTTCCAAGGCTGTGATTTTCTGGAAGGGGCCTTGGTGTCTGGACCACATTATTGGGGGAGGTTGACCAGTGAGAAGCCCATTCACACAAGACATCTGTTGCCTGCTCCAGGTGACGCTCACCCTTGGTAAGATGAATCCCTGGAGAAATGCTGTTGAGGCAGTGTGACTGTCATCAGCAGGACTGACGGATATGGAATGGGTCATCGTTATTGCTTTTGCTCTACGGCAGACTTCTTGAGCGTCATGTCTTGGTGGGGAAGGGTTTCTGGAAGCAGTCCCAACCTCTGGGGAGATATGGCATCCATGTCTTTTCGAGTCTGTGGAGAGTTCATTGAGCAGTCCGAGCTTTGTTTCCGAGGCGTCTCCCTCGGGTCATTCTCCCACAAGAGTCCTGTGTCCTGCCTGGGGCCATAATTGCTGTTGAGAGGGTTGGCTGCTTTGGCCACCGTGGTTTTTTTAAATAAGTCTCTCTTGTTTTAAAAAAAACAAAATCAGATTCTTTTGTTTTTAGCATAACTGCGTGGTTCATGGATTGATCAAATAACAAGGAATGCCTTGGTCATTCTATAAACAATGATGGTGTGCACACTCTATTCTAGGTGATTCTGGACCTTAGTACAGAGCAGTGAATGAATCAATTCCTTGCTCATGTGGACTTTACATTCTGGTGGAAGAGACGGTTGATAACATCAATTAGGAAACCTGATTTTGTCCGCTGCTAGGTTTTATGGAGAAAGGGAAGGCGGGGTACAGTGACAGAAAGAAGTAAATTACAGCAGGTGGACATTTGTGTTAAATACGGGGGTCTGGAAAGCTCTCTCTGAGGATGGGGATGGGAATGCAGTGGGGTGGACCAGAGGAAGATCTGGGGTAGGAGCATTTCAGGAGGAGCGCAGGGCCCGTAGAGAGGCCCCTGGCATCTTTAAGAAAAAGCAAGAAGGCCAGTGGAATTGAACTGAGCTGTTCCAGTGGGATTGAATCCAGCGGAACTGAGCTGCTGGGAGTTGCTGGATCTGAACTGGGAGAGGCACGACTTTGGGTTTTATTCTGAGTGAGATGGGGGATATGAAAGGGTTATGAGCAGGAGGGGATGCATGGTCTGTGTTGGAAGGATCACTCTGACCACAAGGGTGTTGATAGAGACTCCGCCCAGGGCAGTGACGGGGAACCCACCAGGGGGCTGGCATGCCTGAGCCAGGCAGTCTCTCCGGGGGCACCTGCAGTGGCAAAAAGGGGCTGTCTCTGGACCTCCTCAGTTCCGTGGGCCCTGTAGGAGCTTGGCCGGCACCTTGATGTGCCTGATGGATAACTGAGTGCTCTGTTGAGAAGTCCAAGCCCTGTTCAGAAACCCTGGGGTCCACACACTACGGAGTGCTCCTGGCCTGCGACAAGCATTTCTAAACCTTGCACGTGTGGATTCGACTCCAGGGAAGGGAAACTGTGCCAGCACCCCTCCAGGGGAGGTAAGTGAAGGGTCGCCCAGACTCCAGGGTGTTCCTGGGACACCTGCCAGCTGCCTCACTAATGCTCGGTGTTCACTCTGTCCACAGAATGGTGGTTGGCAGCCACGGCCCTTGGAGACGTGGAAGGGGACCCCTGTCTGTCTTGTCTCTGCTTTTCTGTGGTACTTGAAGAGAAGTTGTTCGTGGTGGATTCGCTTTACTTATGACGAATCATTCACGGACAACACTTTTTTCAGTACCAAATGCTACCTCTAAGGACTTCCTGGACACAATGGCAGCTTCAAGAAAAATAGTCTTTGTGTCAACCATGTGGAAAAGCCAAGAATGGATGGTGGGCCACGGACAGTGCACTGACCTAGCTGTAAGTCACCTGGCCCGATTACCCGAGCATCCCATGCGCCTGTAGGAGGCCTTTCCGTGGGTCTCGCCACCACTGGGGAATCGGCTGTGCTTCTGTCACCAGCGTCACCTCACAAGACTTTGAAGAGAGGCTCCCCAGGCCCCAGGCCGACTTCCAGAAGAGATGTTGGTGTCAGCACCTTCCAGGGTGTGTGACTGGTTGACCAGAGGGGCGTGCACTGTGTTCACCCTGTGGGCCACCTAGTCACCAACCCTCAGCACCACTCCCACCCCAGGAAGACTTTCCAGAGCACCCACCAACTCTGGGGAAGTAGCCGTGGACTTGCTGTGGCTGCTCGGAGCACCGGGATGACACGTGCTCTTGGGGGTGTGCGGTTAGTTAAAATGCAATGAGTCAGCCTTGGTAGCTCCTTCACCACTGTCACAGCCTCCTTCACGTACTGACTTCTGATGATGTTGGACGCCATGTTGTCTTCTGTTGAGGGACCTGATGCTGGCCAGCTTTTTTCCCGGGTGTGTGACTGAATCCTTCTTCCCAGAGCATGTGCTGGTGTATTAGGTCTGTCACCTTGTCCTCTAATACCCAGCATCCTGTCTCTCCCTAGGAGGCTCCATGGAGGGGATGTAGCTGTGGGAAGCAGCCATGATTCTCCTGTTGAGAGCTAGCGAGCTATGCAACAGCTCCCTCTCTTGACCGGGAGGACGAACTGCACCCTCACTGCTGGGGAGAAGGCAGTGTCCTCAGTACTCCCTTAAAGTAAGTGCGCCTCGGGTGAGCATGCACTTAATGTGGGTGTATGTCACTCGGCTCGGCCCACTACCCAATGCTATCCTACCCATTCCTAACAGGACTCCCGACAGGGGCGGCCACCTCTGCAAGACAGGCAATGGATTTCTCACCAGTGTTCATATATGGTACTTGGAGAGAGGCTGGCCGTGATGAATTCGATTCATCAAAGCGAGTCATACACGGCTCTCCTCTCTTTTAGTGTCAAATTCTGCCTCGGAGGGCTTCCTGAGCCAGTGCTGCTTCCAAGGTAGGTTTCTGGGTGGCTGAATCCGTGGCAGGCACTTTCCTGAGGATGCATGTGACTGACCTCCTAACTTTAGAGTCCAGGCTGACCCTAAGACAACTTCCTGGGGCACTCCCAACTTCAGGAAAATTGAGAGAGGTTGTTGGGATGCTCTAACTTTTTAAAAGTTAAGACTGAAATACGCATGGCTGACTTCTTTTTTATTCCTATCAAATTCAACCTTGGAGTTAAATCTTGGGCACTAGAAGCATCTTTTTTTAGCCCTCAGGATACAGAAGACAACAGAAACAGGACTGTGACCCCTGCTTTACTAACCCATAACAGCCCCATACCCTCCAGAGAATTCTTTTAAGGGGATCCCAGGTATGCTAAGGAGGCTGTGCTTAGTCTGCTTTTGCAAATGAGTGTGGTTTGCTTCATTTCTAATGACTCATGTGCCGCTGACATCTTTGCATTATTAAGGTTACCTGCATGGCCAGCTGGGCACAGGAAGTTGTATTTCTGTGCACACTAATTCCAGGTTGGTGAACCTGGGCTTGGCCAGAGAGCCTGGGTTTGAGCCACCTGGTCTACTCATCCTCAGGGTCCCGTCCACCCTCAGAGGCCACTCCTAAGCTTCTCAGTTTGTGCAGAAGGTGCAGGAATGCTGTGAGCAGTGCCACCTCATGGTATTCGGAGGGAGGTTGTCCGTGGTGAGTTTGCATTACTTAATGATGCCCAATACACGGTCGACCTCTCTTCGGTATCAAATCTCACCAGCTGTCTTCTTGGACCTGATGCCAATGTAGGGGCCAACATACTCATGTTGGTTCCACACCAGTGTACCTGAACATGTGTGTGCCTCTGGAACTAATGGCTAGGTGCTGCTAGCAACCACAATCCTCATGCCGTACATTCCTGGGGAAGAAGCATGTGATCTGTGCTCAAGACCCCCATGACTGAGGAAGTGGTGGTGCCCATGATACTTCTGGGGTTTTGTATTTTTTTAAAGAAAAACAATAGATAGTTCTCTCCTTTTTCACTATTAAATCTTGTCGTCGAGGAAGGACTTCCTAGACATGTTGACAAATTCAGGGAAGGGGCGTTATTTCAGCATTTTTGGAGACTCAGAAGGGTGATTCACCACATCTGTTGAACCAGAGGCCACACAAATTCAAGGACAGAGGACAGTTGCATTTTCAATTTCTTGTTTTTCTTTTCAAAACGGATAATTATTCTACCTTATTACCATATTTATAAAAATGACACATGCTTATGATAAAATTCAAGTGATGTGGAAAAATCTAAATGAAAAAGAGGGAAAATTGCCCAATTCTCTGTGCACCCAGAAATAACCATTAAGGACTTTAGAGATTTCATACACCTGTCTGAGCATACATGCAATTAGAAGAAAAGACAGACATAGAGAGAAAATATTTTACAGATATGAGATCTCACTGTACCTAATCATTTTATTAAAACTGCTAACCATAGGCCAGGTGCGGTGGCTCACGCCTATAATCCCAGCACTTTGGAAGACTGAGTCGGACAGATCACAAGGTCAGGAGTTTGTAGACCAGCCTGGCCAATATGGTGAAACCCCATCTGCACTAAAAGCACACACACACACACACACACACACACACACACAAAATTAGCTGAGTGTCATGATGGGCACCTGTAATCCCAGCTACTCGGGCGGCTGAGGCAGGAGAACTGCTTGAACCCCGGGGGTGGAGGTTGCAGTGAGCTGAGATTGTGCCACTGCACTTCAGCCTGGTTGACAGAGCGAGACTCTATCTCCAATATATATATATGAACTATAATTTTACTTGAATTTATCATAAAGAACAAGCTAAAGGAGATTGAAATGATTGATATATGTTTCTCACTTTACCACCAGATGTAGCAACTCCTAAAAGATCCTTATAAAATTAAGAAAAATGAGTGTGTAAAAATTAAGTGATTGGGATTGTTATGTTTTTTAACTATTTCAATTTCATCCCTAGTTCAGAAAGATAAAGAAGTCAGCATTCTTACCACTTGCTACCTCCTGCTTTTTTCAGTTATACATTTTAATTTTACAGTATAAATATCTGCAGTTTGTTCTAGATCTGTAATTCTTGCAGGTGTTTAGCCATAGTTTTATGTTTAAGTGAATTCATTTCTGACCACGAGGTGTTTTTTTTGTTTTTTAAACTGAGGTTTCTCCATTCTTTAGTTTTTAACTTTATCTCTCTATGGAATTGATCTTATGATTTCTGTGAGACTAGCTCATAGACACTACTCTTGAGTTATGTGCATTTGAGAATATGCATCTTTTCCTTTTATACACAAGGGACAGCTTAGCTAGGTATAAAAATCTCAGCCTATTTGGTTTTTCTCAGAAATTTATTAGATATTGTCCACTGTCTTTTGCATTGAGGCTTTCACTAGCTGTTTTAATGTGGTTTCTCCATGTAGCTTTTATAGCCACTGCCAGGCTGAACTATTTCATCTAATGATCTTCACAAACCTTTTTGGAAAGACTTTGGGGTACTATACTCCATGAAGTATTTCAGCTCTGAGAATGTCTGACCATTGCTTTTATACATTTTCTCATCTGTCCATTTTTTTTCATTCTGTTCTATTTGGCCTTTATGATTTCAAGTTCTTTTAAATTTATTTAGTCACTTTAAAGATATTTATTGTATACTTTCTCTCAGCTTTAAGGATACAAGCCCCTTTCTTTGTTGAATCTATTGACTCTCATGATGGTGCTTTTCTTCATGGTTTTTGTAACTTTGTGTTGTGAGGTTACATCAGTTGAGCACTAAGGTGTTTTTGTTTTGTTTCAATCTCTAGGCACATGAGTTTGCATTTGGTGCTGCCTAGCACCCCAAGGAATTTATCAGTTGGTACCACTTTTCAACTCATTTTGTTGGCTTAAGGAGTCCCAGGCGTATGGCTGGCATAAATCTTCACCATATCTTTGTCCTGAAGCTTTGATATCTCACAGGAGACCTCATTCTATCCACCTCCTGGAAATGACAAACCCTCTCATCATCCCTGGCCATGATAAAATTTTCTGGTTCCGCTTTCCATTCCTTGATCCACTTTTCCTGGACCCAAAGTTGTGTCTTTTCATCCTGCTTATACTTGAAGTTGACTACAGACCCTAGGAGCCTCTAGCCAGCACAGCATCCCCTAGGTCCCTCAGTGGCAGGTTGCAACCATGTTGCTCTGAACTAATTCTTTTCATTAACACCTGAGGATTTTGCCTTTCAGCTGCATGTTTATTTGGCAATTCATCTTGGCTGTGGTTGCATTTTATCCAATACTTCTCAACATCTGTCGAAGAGTGGGTTCCCTATCAGCTCTTGTTGCTGGGATGGAGCCTTTGAGATGAATGATGGGTGAACTTGGCATGGCATTCTTGGCCCCTAGTTCCTTCCCTCAGAACTTTGTAAACTTTACTCCACTGGTTTCTGGTGTTAAACCACTGCTGTGGACAAGTCTGTGGACAGCTGCTTTCTCCTTGGATGGATGAATTTTTTTTTTCTGCTTAGATTTCCTAATTCTTTCTTTAGTCTTGAATGTTGGTGGCTTTACCAGGTTATGACTCAGTCACTATATGTATTCATTAGTTTTTCTGAATCATATTATGCCTTCTTGATGAGTAGATTTAATTCTTCCTTTGTTTCAAGGATTTCCTCTATTTTATGAGCACTTTTCTACTCCAAGTGCTGGTCTTCTCTTTGTAGAAATAATCTGCTTTGTTCATTTCATGATGTACTGAAGGAGCAGAAAGTCTGTCATCTGGCCCCCTTGCTGCCATCTCTGTCTGCAAGTCAATCTGTTGTCATTTGTACTGTGCATTTGTCTATTTAAAACAATCCAACCCAGATGCCCCTTCCTCAGTGTCACCTTCCACCCTGGCAGGATGCCATATTGGCAATGCCCACTTCTGAGGTGGTCATGGGAGTCAGCACCACTGGCCAGGTATGTGAATTTGCTGTTAGCAATGGAAGATTTTTAGAAACCATATATGCTGTATCATTAACCTCAAGCATGCAATCTATCCTTAGGAAGATTCCTGGACATTATGCCCACCTTTGGGGATGAGGCCATGACTCTGAGGTCAGTGCCACGACGTGGTCTAATACAGTTTGCGTTTAATGCTGTTTCTTTATGATCAATATTGTAAAGTCAATCTCTTTGTCATGGACTCAACTTTGGAGGGCTTCCTGGACACAAGGCCTGTGTAAGGAAAGGATCGTTACTGTCAGCCTTGATGCTGATGTGAGATGAGGGAATGTGTCCTGCTACGATCAGAGTGCTGAGTTTCTGTGCACTTGGCCCCTCCACCGTCTGGCTCCCTGGCAGTACTGCGTAGATATGCACCCACCTTGGCAAAGGCGTTGAGGTCTGGTTGGCTGCAGGGTGCGGGATGGAATGGGTGAATACGGGGCATGTGCATTCTTCTCAACCCTCTTGAAGTCAGTCTGATAACTCTCAATGTTCCCTGTCTCCTAGGGGGACTTCCTGGAGGAGGCCAACTTTGGAGAAGAGACACTGACACCGAGTCTGTGCTAGCATGTGGTACTTGAAGATAGGTTATCCGTGTTGCCTTCGCTTTATTTGTGACGAATCATACACGGTTGACCTATTTTCCAGTGCCAAATTCTGCCTTGGAGGGCTTCCTGGAACGGAGTCACACTTCAGGGCGCGACCTTGGTGTCAGCTCCTCTCCAGGGTAAGCAAGGGGACCGTTGACCATAGTTGACCCGGCAGAGAATGTGCTTTCCTAAGGCTGCGTGCCCCGGCCTGAACCCTGTGTGTGCCTCATCCTTGGGGAGCTGGGGGGCAGCTCTAGAGATGGTGCCAGCTTTGGGGAAGAAGTGGGGCTTTTTCTATCAGAGCTACCCTGTGGTACTGGCAGAGAGGTCTTCCGTGACGCATCCAATTTATTTTGTGACCAATCCTATATAGTGGACCCTTTCTAAAGCATCCTCGGGTGGTGCCGAGTTTAGGAGCCAGAACTGGTGTCTCGACACCTGAACGGATGGTGAAGCTGACAGTGCGCACGTGCCCCTCGGCGGGGCGTGCACCTGCAGGCGTCCTGCTTGTTCGCCCTGGTGGTTTCCTCAGAAGTGGCAGCAGTTCTGTTGTCGGCTCACTACGTGCTCGGCAAGATGCTGTCCTGCTCTCCTCCCTGCTGCCCTCTCTTCATGTATCACAGATATTGCTCTGCAGACAATCTGCTGTGGCACGTCCCTCCCTGAATGGCTTCCTGCGAGAGGTGCTAATTCCAAGTACGGGATGCAGTGTGGCCCAGGCCCCAGAGCACGTTTCATGGGTGGTGTGTCACCGCCTTCCTGACTCGCGGTAACCCGCCCGTCCTCAGGGCTGCTACTGGGACGCGCTGGAAGTGAGCGCCCAAGTCAGGTACTCGAATGGAGGTTGTCCATGGTGTGTTCATTTTATTTATGATGAGTATTACATGGCCAATCTCCTTTCGGTACTAAATTCTTCTTGGGAAACGTCACAGCCGGCACCTGCTCAGAGTAAGGAAGTGGATCACCTCTGCGCGGCAAGCGCTCTCTGTGTGACTTACGTCACTTGGCACACATCCTGGCCATCATTAGGAGGAATTCCCAGAATTGATGCTGACATTTTAGGTGACACTGTGGTCTTCTAGTCTCTTCCTTGAAGACTCGTTAGTGAATAAACCACATTTAGTCAGCCTTTTTAGGTAGGGTGGCACATTTTAGGGAAAGGAACTCCTGGCTGAATGGAAGGCATCCATCCACGTTACTCCCTCAAATAGCCTAATCTTTGGGTGACCCCTGGGAAGCAGGGGGTGGAGGGGTTTTCTCGGCAGTGAGATTTGATGTTGTTTAAAGGCACGTTTCTGTGGCATGACTCGGTTATGCTGAGTGCAAGACGAGAATCGTTCATAGCATTTATTACTACCTTATGTCGCCAGCTGTGCGCCCTGGGCCAGGGCCAGACCTGTCAGCTCTCTGGGCCTCAGCTTCTTCCTCTGTAAAGCAGGGTTAACGGGGGGTGGAACCGTCCTCCATGAGAAGTATCTAGGCAGCGTCTAGCAGGTAGCACAGTAGGATAAACATTGATTCTGAGGACAGTCATTATATGAATCTTACGTCACCTTCGCTCATTGTCCTCTCCCGGAAGAATGGAAGCTCCCTGAGGGCAGAGTCCTTGACTGTCTTGCCTGGCACTGTGTCCTCAGGTGTGCACAGCAGGTGTGATGCTGAATGAATGAATGGATGGTAGTGTGACTGGTTTCCTTGGTTGAACTCTCTTTGAGGCCTCCTGGAATGGAGTGTGTGGAGGACAGTCACCTGAACCTATGCTCTCCCTGTGATGCAGCCCCACCCACTCTCTGAGGATGCTGAGCTGAAAGAGGAGTTACCAGCCTTCAGGTCGGGTCCTCCTCCAACCCTCTGAAGACTGGACTGACCACGGTCCCATGATTCATCAGCAGCCCCCTTCTCTGCGTGAAATCCCGCTGCAGGGACTTCCGGAGGAGATACCAGCCCTGGGACTGAACCTGGGTGTTCCAGCTTCTCTAGGGTAAGTGACCAGGGGCTGACCCGAGCCTGGGCCAACCCATGATGCGAGTGTGCATGGCCTCGCCCATGCTGCCTGCTCCAGGGCTACAGGGGCTGGTCCATGACCAACCGTGTTCTGATCGCCTGGGGGGCTCCTTAGAGGTAGTGCCAGTCAAGAGGGAAAGAGAGAGAGAGCCAGAGGGGAGAGAGTGAGCCAGAGAGCATGCAGCTGCAGTCAGCAGGGAGGCCGCGGAGGCAATGCCACTTTGGTGAAGAGGCATCTTGGTGTTCTTGCCCGTGCTGACGTTTGACCCTTGAGCAGAGGTTGCCCTTGGTGAATTCGCTTTATTTATGTTGAATCACACAAAGGCAACTTTTGTTTGAGTATCAAATCCTGCTTGGGATGGCTTCCGGGACCCAGTGGCAAGCTCTGGGTCATCTACACCCCTCCCGTGAGCAAGAATGGACGGGGTAGACGTGGGTGGTCTGCCCTCTGCGGTGGATGAGAACAGATGTCTATCAGAGAACACCAGCTTCATTCATGATGGGGGCGGGGCCCCGCGGCCCGGGGAGGATGGTGTTGGTGATGTGTCAGCTTCGGCTCTTGCCCTGGACCCTCTCTCTTTACATCACCGTTTTGGCTGTGTTAATCCCAAAGACGCTTCAACGGCACCAGTTTTTTCCTAAAGATATTTGACCTTGTAGATAAACAGAGCTCACACTTGACAGTGTCTGTGACAAGGCAGCAGCCCCAGACCTCCATCTGGCTCACAAGCACTGCGTTTTTTCCGTGCCTTTCCTCGTCTCTATTTTTCTCTTTCTATCCCCCAACCAAATATTGTTCCCAGTTTTCTCCTGGGTTGTGAAACAAATAGAGGCGATCAGTATCTCATCCCATTTGTATTAAATAATAGTGATAAAAATAATCAACACAAAATAAAATGAAAAACAGCTGAAACGGCGCAGTGCTAAATGTGTTCAATTCACTACAAATTGGCAGAAGAATCCAGTTTTCTTGACAACATTTCGGCTGCGACATTTGACCTGGGGAAATAGAAAGCCGACATGGCAGCCGTGGGAGGAAATTCACGGGGGCGGTGGCGGCGGCAATAAACAGGAATATTTGATATAGACAAGAGCACACGGAGGCAACCCAATCTTCATTCGGATTTTCAGATGGAAAAGAATTGATCCTAATGAAAATGATTCGGGGAAAATAACAAGGGAAATAAAAGAAATGAAAACAGCTCAACGGCACAGTCAAGAAAGCTAAACAAGGAATTGGATTAGTGTAATGGAATTTGCTCTGAAAAACACATTTCTATGAAAATCAATGTTGGTACAGTTCTGGTGAAGATGATTGAATTTGTGTGTGCTCACAGTGGCGTGGGTGGGATCAGTAAGAACCTAGGGTCAAGAAACGGGATACAGTCTCCCTTTATGCAGCTGACCTTTTCTTTCTGCTCCAAACCTTTCCGAGAGCTTCCCGGAAAGGCGTGCTGACTTCAAGAGCGACACGCTGGCTGGTAAGCCGTCCTCCCGGGGACCTGGTTGCACATTGTCTCCAGAGCATTCACTGCGTTAGGGACATGCATCACCTGGTCCGGTCTCTCCTGGTGTCCCTCCATTCCCATGGAGCGTTCTAGGCGGGACGCTGACTCCGGAGGGAAGCAGAAGGTCCACTCAGT
Source organism: Cebus imitator (assembly GCF_001604975.1). Lineage (NCBI taxonomy): Eukaryota > Metazoa > Chordata > Mammalia > Primates > Cebidae > Cebus > Cebus imitator. Next base: position 2,342,205 of record NW_016107367.1, on the reverse strand, counting down.
GGGGGCGGGTCTTTCAGGACAGTCGCTTCTGTGAACCTAGAAAATCTGAGACAGCTCTCCCTTAATTTAGAACGTTTATTTTGCCAAGGTTGAGGCTACACCCGTGACACGGCCTCCAGAAGTCCTGTGGTCAAGGGACAGCTTGGTTTTATACATTTTAGGGAGAAATGAGGCATCATTCAGTGTATGTAAGAAGTCCACTGGTTTGGTCTGCAAAGGTGGGACAAGTCAAAGGAAAGGCAGAAGGAGGGAGGGGCTTCCGGGCCGCAGACAGGTGATACACAAATGATCCTATCCTTTCGTGTTTCTGATTAGCCTTTCCAAAGGAGGCAAATCAGGTCTACAGCTATCTCAGCAAGCAGAGGAGTGACTTTGAATGGAACGAGAGGCCGCTTTATCCTGAGCAGTGTCCAGCTTGACTTTTCCTTAGTGATTTTGGGGACCCAAGATACTTCCCTTTGACATGTCCAAGGTGACTGCTGAACACACAGGAATCCAGGAACATTCTGGGGTTTAGTCCTTCCTCAGACTCTGCCATGGCCACCTCTCCTGGCTCCAGGCTGGCCCCAAGGACATGCCTTTTACTGGTGCTGAATGTCACTGGGTCACGGTGGCTGAGCCTTGTTTGGGAAGTCATTCTGGAGGTGATGTTTCCAAGGTCGAAACCTTTGTCGGGGATGTGGAAAGGGCTTGTTGTTTGCTGGAGTGCTTTGTTTGTGACCAGCATTGCACATGGGTCTCTTTTCAGGTCAAAGCCTACCTGGAGAATTTCTGGAAGCCACAGCACCCTCAGGAGGTGGCCAGCAGCCAGAGCCCTCTGCAGGGCAGGTGTGTGGGGGACGCCCACCGGACAGGCCCGATGGTACTCACAGTGCCCATCATCTGTTCCACTCCTGCTCACGTCCAGGACATCCTCGGGACCACTGTGGGAGGTGATGCCCGCCTGGGGAAGGAGGCTCTGATGCAGGCCAGTGCCTGTGGCTCCTGAAGCGAAGTCGTCAATGGCATCTTTTCTTCCTTTATGGCAGGCCTCGCATGACTGGCCTCTTGCTCCACTTGTAGCAAGATGTAGAGTTCTCCGAACTCACGCCAACATCAGGGAAAGGATTCTGCTGTCGGTCCCACTCCAAAGTTCACAGGATGGGTGGTGGGCACAGAATCCGGACTCTGCTTGTGGCACCCATCGTCCGGCCCGACGTTCGCTGGCTGCCCACTCTAGGAGGCACCCTGGAGCCTCCAGGGGTGTGCCCCAAGTTTGGGGAAGGTTGGGTTCTGAGGTCAGGGCTGCCATGACCCTGGTAAAGAGAGGACTTCTGTGACTCACCTGCTTTCTTCTGCTGCATTTATCCCCTAGTCCCTTATGTTTAAGGTCTCATTTGCTTTATGAGGCTAATCAGATGGTCAGGCAGCTGGTGGTAACTGTGGAGCCAGCCTTTGTGGGGTGCTGGGTGATGCCTCTGTGGGCTGGAGATGGTGCTGATGAGACCACAGGGACGCAGGTCTGGGGTTGGTGTTGTGCCCCCGGAGCTCCCGCCAAAGGCATCCTCCGCCAGGAGGGAGGCTCTGAGCGTCTTCAGGGCCCCTAGGATCACCCCCCTCAGGGTCTGGGAATGAAAAGCAGGTGCGAGCTGGCTTTCATCTCCGTCTTTGGCAAGGTGCTCTCTTTTCAGTATAGGATGCTGCCCGGCTTTTGCACTCAACCCCTGGGGAGAGTCTCCAGATTCATTGTGGAAGGGGTGGGAGTGGTTGGACTTGGCGGTTGGGAATGTCCTTGGAGGCTGTGAGGCTCTAATCCCTGAGTGCCCAGACCTGTGCTGCCCTCGGGGAGGATATTCCACAAGGACGGCTGCCTGCAAGCTTCCACCTTAGTCCGAGCGTCTGAGCCTCTCCATGGTACTCGGGGAGAGGTTACCCGAGCAACTTTGCATCTAGACGACGAATGTTGCTCGGTGAACCCCTCTTCGGTATCAAATTCCACTAGGGAGGCCGCCCTGGAGGCCGGGGCACCTCAGGGAAGGACGCCGGCATCAGCACCGTTGTGGGGTACGGGGATGGGTGGTCGACCAGTTGGAAAGTAATTGTTTCTAATGTACTTCACCTGGTCCACTAGCCGTCCGTATCCGCTGCAGCCTGCGGGGCCTGCGTGCCGGGGAGCCGACCGCGCTTCAGCTCAGCGCCTTTCCTGGTACTTGAAGAGAGATCGACCGTGTTATATTCGCTTTATTGATTTCGAATAATACATGGTTGATCTTTTCTCAGTATCAAATCTCACCTTGGAGGACCTGTTGGAGACAAGCCCTTTCGAGGGTGGGAGCAGGACGGGTGCTTTGGTGTCGCGGCCTCAGCGGGGGCCTGTCTGGGCAGGGCGGGGGTTGGCTCCCTGTCTCTCTGTCTTCTCACCTTTGGTGTCCCCTCCATCCTCAGGACAGCTTCCTGGGGGCGACGCTGGCACCATGGGACACAGCAGCCATGTTCTTGAGCCAACGGCACTCTGGGTACCTGAGGAGAGGTTGTCTGTGATGAGTTCGCTTTTATTAATGACGAATATAACACAGATGGCCTGTTTTCAGTACCGCCACCGCCCGGTGGTGTGGGCGCAGCGCTTGAGGCGGCCTCTCCCGGGTACGTGAATGCATGGGCTGGCATGACATTTCTCATCCTGTCCCCAACCCCCGGCATCAAACCATTTGGGGAGAGCTTTCTGGGGCCATGTGGACTTCGGGGAAGATGCTGGGGATGTGCACCGGGGTGGGGGACGGTCATGAAGCTGATGAGCATGAGCGATGGGTGACAGGGCTCAGTCTGTTTTTCTCAGCTAGTGCCATTGAGGCAGAGGACTCCAGGGAGCTAGTCCTGCTGGAAGGCATCTCGCTAGAAGGGCACCTACCCCTCGCCAGGGTGCTGGGGACGGCTGCAGACATTTCCTGCACCGGGGCTGCCTTCCCCTTGTCCCAGCGCCGTGAGACCCTGGGTGGGAGCCGGTGCCTCCAGCGGCCATGTGAGCACGTGCTGTTCCCCGTGGTATGTGAGGGGAGGTGGCCTGTGGTGCGTTTGCAGAAATCATGACACATAAGACATGATCGACCTCTGTTCAGTATCAGATCCCGGCTGCATGATTCCTGTGCCTGCTGGTGTCGGGGAGGGCCAGATGCACGCCCTGTGGGCCCCCAGGAGCATGGCTAGCAGCTGAACGTGCACCTGACTTCCACCTGGAGGCGGGTGGCTGGTAGCAGGGCTCGTCACTGAGGACGAAGCCTCCTTCCAGGAGTTGGCACTGCTCAGCGGTTCCTGAAATAGGTTGGCTGTGAGGTGTTCACTTTCTACATGATGAATATTATACAGTCAGCCTCTTTCCGGCATCCAATCCCACCTGGGACGCCTTCCTCTTCGCTGCCGGCTCCAGGCAGCAGCTGCCTTTGCACTGGTTGACCCTATGGACTTTGTTGGGACCTGTCAGCTCCACTCTGTTCTGGAGGGCTTTGGGTGTGCCCCAGTTCCAGCGTCAGCAGGAGCACCTGCCGTGCTCTTGCTTCTGGCTGGCAGTTCCCCCAGGCTGGGCTGGCCTTCAGCTACCCGATGCTCGTATTTGCACCCCCAGCCTGCCCAGACTACAGTAAGATGACCAGAGGCCTGGAAACATAGTGACTCTAGTACCTGCTGCTCATGCCCAGGGGAATGGAGGAGTACCCAGGTCTGAAGGCATGTGCGCCTCAGGAGCGCCTCTGAGGGATGAGCTAAGGCTGTCCTTCATCACTGGTCATTTGTCAGTGAGCTCCTAGGCCCGGGAGGTCCTCCTGAGCTGGGCGCACATCATTCCCTGGTTGAGACATGGCTGCCTTGGAAGTTGCAGCCCTGCACCTGCCTTCCGCCTTGTGGGTCCCTCCTCGGGACCGCTCCTCTCTGTCCGGCATGGGAGTGGGGATCCCTGGCACCATCCCTCTGGGCTGCCTGCTCCCACTCTCCCTCAGCACCCCTCTTCCCCAGCCCCTCTGGCCACTTGGGTCTCCCTCCAGGGCCCCCTCCTTCTGCCGGGGAGAGCATTTCCAACGGCAGAATCCAGCCGCTGCTCAACTGCACTGCCCAGAACGCCTCCCTGGGCCCCTTCCCTCGGGCTTGGTGCCAAAATGGTCCGAGGACTCCCCAGCCCCCTCTCCTCTTTTGGAGCCACAGCCTGTGCCCTGTGTGTTTCCATCATTCTTTCTGGCCCTGCACACACCCCTCCTTCCGGAGCTGAGTCCTGGGCAGCCCTGCTCTGCCCTCGGCGGCCTCCTGTCCCGGCTCCGGCCCTTCCTTCCTTAGAGGCCCACATCCTTTGCATTTTCCTTTCCCAGGGGTTCACGATTCCCAAGGGGATGGAATGTCTCTTGTTCAGCAAGGTCATCCCTGATAACCCTGTAAACCAGCTCGCCTTGCCTCTTCCCCGTTGCATTCCACCAGCTGCCCATTGCTGTTTGCCTCCTAGCTTATGGCTCTCTGAAATCGCCTAATGTTAATTTCTCAGTGCCCTCGACTGAGATTTCTCATGGCATAAATTTCTCTCTCTCTCTCTTATCCTCTGCTGAAACAGTAGCAAAACAGTGAGTGTTTGTTGACTGACTAATGGAGTCCCCAAAGGCAGTGACCGGATCAGGTGAATCCCCAGGCAGGTGCTGTGCACAAAGCAGGCAGTCAATGCGATGTGCTGACTGAGTACATGAATATGTTAATCGGTTTTTAGAAATTCTTCCCATTTGTTCAAAGCTGTTTGGTTTTCCAGCTTTTTCTGCCCTTCCAGGATGTCATTTGAGAGGCTGAGATTTGTTGCAGGAGGCACAAGTCAGCTGGGTCTGGGTTCTGTCTTCCACTTTTCAGGGGATGGGGGCACCAAAGCCCCAGAGGAAGTGACAGGCCCCGTGTTTCCCCGGAGACGTGGGATGAGTGCGCCCCAGCCCCTCCAGCAAACGCCACAGTGCTGAGAGCCAGATGCTCTGGGGACCTCCATCTGCAACAGGCTGGAGTGTGGGCTCATATTTTATGCATGGGACTGACTAAATGGGAACATTTTGAGATGAAAATTGCTGTTAATGCATCTACACATCTTTGGAATATATTAAATGTGTGTATGAGGAGGGAGTGACATTAGCCTTATTTAATAGCTTCAATGTAACCATCCTCACGCAGCCGCATGAACAGGCACAGCCCCCCCGCCCCGGGAATCCCAGGCCACCACTCGGGAAGAGTGCCGGGTGCATTACCGACCACTTGAGAATCATGCCTGAGTCTGGTGTCAGCGTGCGTGTTCTCTGCTCGTTTCAGACCCAAACACAGCGACCCTGTGCCACTTGAAGCAGGATTTCATTAAAAGCAAAATGATTTATCTATTGTTTGTGGAAAAGAAAAAATAAGCAAAGGGACTTTCTCATTTGATCAGCCAAATGAGAACGTGTGTCCCCCAGGTGGCCAGGATGGAAGTCTCTGTGGGCCCCTCAGCCGGAGGGTCAGTGACTTGCTCCGTCTCCAAGGCAGTGTGTAAACCCGGCCACCGGTCCAAGTTCACAAGGTGCACTCCTTTTTCCAGCACGAGGGCCGGTTTATCCCAGCTGTGTCTCCTGGACGTGGTTGGGAAATTTCATTCCCATTTCCTTGTTTTCAGAGGGAGACAGGAGGAAACATCAGAGCTGTCCTGAAGGGGGGCTTACCTTGGTCCCGGGCCCCAACAGGGGCTGTGAGGGGACAGTTTCTGTTCCACAGTCAAGGAAATGGAGCACAGGGAGGTTGAGTGACTGCACCAAGGCCACCCGGCCAGAGGTGGGGCAGGTCTGGCTCCAGGCGGTGTGCTCAGTCATCCTGCTTGCAAGGGCTTTAGGAAGACAGATCACTCATCAAAAGGGCCTCTTTTCTTTGTATCACATGATGAGATAGGCTCTCTTTCCCCAAGACTCGGCTTGTCAGAGTATTCATGGTTTTTTCTCTGTACCCACCCGGCGTCTCTCCAACATGGTGCCATCAGCTATGAAATGGGATGTTTCAGTACGTGTCTGGCCTGGGGAGAAGGCTGCTTGATTTGTCAGAAGACTCAGAGCATGATGACTCATGTTGACCTGTGTTTTTCAATCCACTGGATGGCAATTAGGGCTGAATTCGCTACCTTGGTTGCACGTAGTGAACAAGAGCCAGTGAAGGTGGCTGGAGCACTGAGACCATCTGGCTGATCTCCCCTGGGTGGGCCCAGGTGCTCCCCACACTGCCCCCACTCTGTCTGTGTACCACCCCCCTGCACAGACACATCGGCTGGTGCAGTCCTGGAGACCCACGGAGCTCACGGTCTTCAGGGGTCCTCAAGGATTCAGAGAACCCCGAATGTCAGGGCTGCTCCCTTCTTGTCCCGCCTCTCTGCTCATACCCTTGGATAGGTAAGAAAACGTGTCCATAAAGGGGAGGGTGCATTGCTGTGGCTTTTCTTCTGAGCTCTCTCTCTCCAACTTTGGGGTTGAGACTCTGGGGTCTAGACCCACCTCTGATAAACAAGCAGCTCTTTCTTTGTAAAAATTGAGGTGACCCAGACCAAGAAGGGCTGCAAAACACCAAGTCGGGACCTGAGTATCCAAGCGGCTGGGGTTTCAGCCACTCTGTGGGGGAGTTTTAGAAGCCAAGGCCCTTGGCTCTGCAGTGCTGGCTCATAGTAGGTGCTCGGTTCATGCCTGTCTCCCTGGACGGAATCTGACCACAGACACCAGCGCAAAGCAGCTGTTTGACACGGGAGTGTGTACAGAAACTGATCTTTCTATCACCAGGAGGAAGCACACAGGAGGCACTCAGAGAACCTCTGTGGAATGAACAAATAAAAGCATATTCTTTGAGGGAATAAAGAAGCAGAAAAACGAAGAAGAATCGGGGAAGATGGGTATAAATCTCCACCAAGTGCTGCCAAGGCTTCCTAGCTGAGGCTGCTGAAAAGGCCCCATGGAGGTAGAGGGACCATTTGTCATGGACAGGAACGGGCTTGAGGGCTGGGAAGCAGGGCATGATGGAGGCTCGTTCATCATTTTCCCATTATCCCAGCAAAGGGTATCGGAGCAGATGCAGCACGCGCCTATGCAGCTGCACTGCCCACCCGGAGACTCTAGGCCCTGGGCCCTGTGAGCACCAGGCTGGGGACTGGGAATGGAAAGGACCCCAAGGAAGGACAGGCTGGGCTCTGGGAGGCTACCTCCTGCAGGAAGTCTTCCCTGATTCATCCTCCACAGGTAGTGTCTGAATTTGCAGTCATATACCCATTGTTCTGATTCTTAGATCAGCAGGTATCTCCCTACTCAGACTGAAAGCTCCGCTGGGGCGGGGGCTGTTTCTGATCTGTGCCCAGTGGCATCCTCGTACCTAGCATAGGACCGAGTCCAGATGCTGGCTGGCCTTGTCTCCCCTCTGCGGGCAGCGCTGGACAGGGCGCCCAACAGGCCCTCAGGGTGTGGACGTCCCATGGCAGAGCCTGTGGTTGATCCCAACCATGAACCAAGGCCTGGGGCAGGGGTGGTCACATCAGGCCACTTCTGCCGGGACAGGTGCTGCTGGGAGCTGGCAGCCTGGCTGGCCCGCAGAGGCATTCCTTGGGTCTGCATCTGTCAGCAGGTCTGCTGGTGGCCTCTCTTTGGGCCTGGAGCAGGGATGGGATTGTTCCAAGGTACCTGGGGTCTAGGGGAGACCCAGTCCCATTATTAGGGTCGGTCTCGAGAAGGCAGAGATCATGCCACCACTTTATTTGGTGTAGCTCCTCACCCCATCAGTGTGAGCTGAGCGAATGAATGAGTGAGGGACTCCTGATTCCTGCCTAGAGCCCCCCCTCCGCACCCCTTGCTCGAAGGTAAAGGGGTCAAAGCCAAGAGAACAGTGCCATAGTGTGGGGAGCCTTGACCAGGTCGGGCCCTCAGCAGGGGAGATGGCGGACAGGCGCCTCTGCAAGGGAGCTAGCTCTCAGATTTCTCGAGGGCAAAGGCCCTGGTCTTCCGTGGGGTGAGAGGCTGCGGAGAAGGGGCACAGAGCTTGGGCGCCGGAAACCATCCAGAATGCTGCTTCCCGCCATCTGTGAGATCTTCGTTTTCTCTAGCACTCAAAAATAGATGTTTCTGTTATGCTGTGTCGTTGGCAGGGGAGCGGCGGGGCCTGCCAAGGCCTGGGGGAGCCCGCCAGCCTGCGGAGTTTTACTGTACAAACAGTTGGGGAGGGGGGGCTGTCTCTGTTAACTTGAAATTCCCCAATCAGTAAACATGCCAATTTAAAGTGTAATTAACTCAGGCCGGAAAAAATTCAGATTTGGACTGCTTTTCACAGTTGAGGTTGTTTTTCTTTTATTTATTTATCTCTTTCCGGGTGTGGTGGTATCTGTGGCTGGTTTTAGCCAGGAAAAATAGAAGGGGGGACTGGGTGGGGAGGGGGCTGGTTGGGAGAGGAAAGGCTGGAAGGAAAGGGAGAGAGAGGGGCGGGTGGCGTGACACCCAGCTGCCAGGTGTCTGCAAGCTGTCTGTCCTGGGAGGCGGCTGTCAGGGTGATCCCCGCCTGCAGAGAGGGGCTCATTCTGTGAGGGTGGGCTGCAGACCCCCGTGCCAGCAGGCCTGGTGATTCAGAAATCATGGGGCACAGTGGAGAGACCCCAGGAAAACAAGCAGTGCTGCTTCCGACACTCTCCCTCCCTTCTCCCCGTTCAGTGGCTGCCCTGCCTGGACAAACCCATCTGGAGAGTCTCAGTCCTTGCCTTGCCGCCATCACCTCCTCTGATTTCCTTTCCTGCTTCAAAAGACTCCAGACTCGTCCCGGTTCTCGGAGAAGGCCAAATCCACCTACAACCTAGCGGGTACATCTTGTGCCAAGATTGTTTACATTCTGGTCCCGGGTGCCACGAGTCACGACCTGGTCCTCACACAGACCCACTCCGCAGCAGCCCCATCTGCAGCTTCTCCCACCTCGCCAGGGAAGAAGGAGAGCCCTGGGAACATGGAGAAGCCCCCAGCTCCCCCCACCTCTCACAGAACCTCCACTGAGTCCCTGGGGGCACATCAGCCAGCAGGGCAGGAGCAGCCTTTGCTGTGGCCTAAGTGGAGGAGCAGATGCCCCTGCCCTTCTCCCAGCTGGACGGCGAGCCCGGGCAGGAACAGTGGGATTCCTGCTCTTCGTTTTCAGAGACTTTGCTGTCAAGCAATTTGAATAATAAATACACATTATGAAGATGTAAATATGTTTGTGTGTCTGTATGTTCGGAGACGATGTTTGTGAAGCAGGAGGTTTAACCATGAAGGCCATCTGCCTCCAGCAGGGATTCACACATGTCACTGGCCTTCGCCCAACGAGCACTTTGCTGGGAGCAACCTCCTGAAGTAGGGGTTCACTCCTGGGCCCCTCCATGGCATGGGAGCCCCACATCCTAAGGCAGGAGCCAGGGCCACAAAAAGACATGCTGCTTCATCAATCCGAGGCCTCAGACCGCCCCCCGCCCCCGCCCCACTGCCTGCCTTTTCCGGGCCTGGGGCTGACAGCCTGGGCCCCACGAGGGGCAGAGGCCAGAGCCCGTGCCCACGCCTCGGTGCTGCCAGCCTCTGCTTGGTCACGACACAGCCTGGCTGACTCAGACATAGCCCCGAGCCGGAGCCTCATAAATGACATCATTACCTATGAAACCTGCCATAGCGTGGGGAAGGACGCACTCTGGCCGCCGGTGACTCACTGTTTTCCACAGAGCCTCCTGCTCCACCGCCTGCGTCTGGGCTGGCTGGGCAGGGGGAGGGGGCACCCCACTTGACCTCACTCCCTGTTCTGCTGCAAATGCAAAGGCCGGCAGCCAGGCAGCCAGTGTCTTGCTGAGGGCTGTGGAGGGAGGGGCCCCATCTCTCCAGCCTCCCTCTGCAGCCCCAGTGGCACTCCACATGGACGGTCGGTTGCCTATGGCAGAGGAGGAAACTGAGGCCTGGAGAGGCCCCATGCCTGGCCTCATACATCCCACAGGGGAGAGTGGCTTTGGCTCGTGGCGGGAACCTGCAGGGAGACCCTCGGGTGAGCCCAGCCGCTGGGCAAAGCCTTACAACCTCTGGTATTCCTGCTGGGCCTGACCCCCCAGCTTCTCCTGCGCTCCGTTGGTGCGGCAAACTCCTCCTGCTGAAAAACACTTCTACTCTTGAAAGTGGTGGCCTTGCCAACCCAAGGTGCCCACACCGGGTCGGGGGCGCTGTAGGGGAATGCTAGTTTTTTTTTTTTTTTTTTTTTTAATTCAATTAAAAAAAAGTAAAGCAAGTAAAATCTGTTGGGTATGGCCTTCAGAGTGGGAGGACTTGGGTTAAGATCAGCCTTTGTCATTTTCTGGACCTGTGGCTTTCTTGCCTCCGGCCTCCCCCTCCTAGGCAGGATGAGAGTGCCTGTTAGGTTCACATTAAACTGGGGCTCCCCTCAATGAGCCATGGCTGTGGAGGACCCCCCACCCATCCTGAAGTCACAGTGCACCTGCAGCCCAGATGTCACCCTAGCCCAGGGACCTGCCCTCATGCTCTAACCCGCACACACTGCTGGCTCTGGGCTTGCCCTCCTGATACGCCCCAGCACCTGATGGCATCCCCCAACCAAAACAGGAACCGCAAGCAGCACCAGCCTGTTTTCAGTCTTAGAAAGCTCAGAGCAGCAGCCTGTGCCAACATCGTTCATGCTCTGGTCCCCAGAGCCACAGGTCACAAGCTAAGCCTCATCCACAAGCTAACCCAGACCCGTTCCTCAGCAGCCTCCATCCTTGACCCTAGGAATCTGCTCTGCTGTGTTCTGAGCTATGGGAGCTGAAAGGGAGAGGGGTGGGCCACAGGCTTGGATGGGAGGGTACAGAAGTAGAAATTCAAGTCAGGGCTACTGAGCTGAGTGTTCAGAGCTAGGGACGTGACCTTTGCTCACCACAGAGCTGGTTGCCCGGGAGGAGCAGGGAGGGAGACTTGGGGGGCCCTGGGGCTGGGCATCCTCAGACATATCTTAGGCAAATAAGCTTGAGGTCACGGGGCAGGCTATGCGGGGCCGAGGAGCACTGGCCAGCCCTCTGTGTTGTGACCCAAGCTGGCCTGGGTACAGTGGGGGTCCCAGGACTGGCAGGCCCCACACAGCAGCCTTCCCTGTCTGTCTGAGCCGAAAATCCCAGCAAAGGGCTTTGTGACCCGACACCACTTTCACCTGGTAGCTGCACCCCACTTTCCACTTTCACCCTGGTAGCTGCACCCCACTTTCCACTTTCACCTGGGAGCTGCACCCCACTTTCCACTTTCACC
>NW_016107367.1:2328270-2330764 GCF_001604975.1 Cebus imitator | reverse complement strand
CACTTTCACCTGGGAGCTGCACCCCACTTTCCACTTTCACCTGGGAGCTGCACCCCACTTTCCACTTTCACCTGGGAGCTGCACCCCACTTTCCATTATCATCTGGGAGCTGCACCCCACTTTCCACTTTCACTCTGAGAGCTGCACCCTGCCTTCCACTTTCACTCTGGGAGCTGCACCCAACCTTCCACTTTCACCTGATAGCTGCACCCCACTTTCCACTTCACTTTGGGAGCTGTACCTCGCCTTCCACTTTGCCACCAATTCACAGCTCTCCTGACATGACTTCCAATGGGTTAAGGCATGTACACATTTCTAAATAACTGCACGCACCCCGTCACGTGCTTCTGTATACATTCTGACACGCATTTGAGGAGTCGGGGCATTCGGTGTGCCAGAGCCGAGGTCAGGGCCCCTGGATGTGGTAAAAATAGTTGAGGGAGTCAGGCAGCAGGAGCACGTACTGGTAGACATGGCAAGAAGCCCTGGGTTGCTGGTGGGTGAGTGCTGTATCAGTTCCTGGGCTAGAAGAAAGGCTTGAGGTCAGAGTGGACCCAGCTCTCTTTGAAGCGTAGATTTCCTGTAGTTCCTTCTAAGACCAAAGCCACTGACACTTGTGCAGCTGTCGCTGGGTCACTGTCTGATATCACATAGCCACAGGACCCTCTTTCTGTCCTGATCACGGCTGAAGATGACCCTGCCCTCTCCCCGCGGTGATGAGGCCTCTCACTCACATCCAAGGCCACTCATGGCCACACTTATTTGTCTGGGGACTGTTCGGCTGGCCACACCCCCTCTGTGGTGGGTAGCAGAGGAAGTGATTCATCTGACTAAAAAGGCTGGGGTCACACTACCCAATAATTGAGTGGAGTTTTTTGCACAGAAAGAGAATTTGTCTTCCAAAAGACAAAGAAGTTTCCAAGCTTCAGGAAGGGATGCCGAGAAGTCAGTGAATTTCTGAAGCTGCCCGGGTTTCACCCCCAGAGAGACAACAGCCCCACCTGACACAGCCAGGAGCCTGCGGGGAAGCAGCAGGCAGCCCCCACTTCCTGGGCACTCAGAGAGGCCCTGTGCCCCAGGACTGCCCACGGCCCTCCCAGGGCTCTGCCCACTCCTTCCTACCTCACTAGGGAAGAGGTCCGGGTTTCACCCCCAACTTGGGCGCCAAACCTGAGGATGGGAGTGAGGGTAAAGGTGGCATCAGTGCTGCCAGGGCCCCATCCTCCAACACTGAGTCACTGGCCCAGTGCTCCCATGCCTGTGTCCTTGGGGCAGTCACTTGAGCCCTCTGGGTTTCGGTATCCTCCTAATCGGACCTGGGTTCTTGAGGGAGAGACACTACAGGCTGCCAGAGCAGAGCCCGGCAGCTGACTGGTCCTCCCTCATACCAGGCCTCTCTGCCAGCCTTCTCTGCCTCTCCCACTTCAGCCCCACACCTGGCTTGGACCCTTGGGGGGTGCTGGCTGCATGGAACAGACCACCTGCGCTTGGGCCATGGCATCTTCCCTAATGAGGGAGGAGGGAGTGGGCAGAGCCCTGGGAGGGCTGTGGGCAGTCGCAGGGCACAGGGCCTCTCTGAGTCCCCAGGAAGTGGGGGCTGCCTGCTGTTTCCCCGCAGGCTCCTGGCTGTGTCAGGTGGGGCCGTTGTTTCTCTACTGTCTGCTGTCATCTTTCCTTTGCCATTTCCCTCGAGGCGCTGACATTTTCCTGGCAGGTCCAGGGGGAAGGGGGGCGGCAGCTGCAGAGAGCCCGGGTAAGGGGGGCGCCCAGCCTTTGCTGAGGCTGCGTCTTCCCTGGGCTTGGGGAAAAGAGCAGGTGCAGACCGCCCCTTCCATGGAGGGGTCACTTCATTGGTTCCCCCAGAAAACCCCAACAGCTGCCATGGGGCTCCCACCTGCCCTGCCTGTGCCCAGTGCAGAGTGGCCTCCGAGAGTCGCTTAAAAGGCGGGCAGCAGTCCCTTTGTCTCCAACATCCTCCCTCTCCAGGATTCTTGGAGCCCTTGTGACAGCAGCAAACTGAGCCTGAGCAAGGGCCTCGCTGGCCCTCCACGCCTCCTGGGCACTTGGTAACCTACCACGAGACAAGAACATTGAGAGTGTATTCAGATTTCATGCATTCAGCTTCTATTGAACTAACAGTCCCTGAGCACCTGTGCTCACCCCACAGAGAGAGGCCCACCTCCCCCCAACTGCCTGGCAGGGCACCAGGCTGCAGAGACGAAGGAATGAGATCTTTAGAAGCCTGGGCCAGTTACTGGCACGGGGCGTCCACCTCTGGCATCTCTGGGGTGGGGAAAATGCCACGTGCCCAGTGCAGCCCCAAGATGCTTCCCGGCCAGGAGGACCCCAAGGCCTTTTCCACCCCTTGCTTCCCCCAATGCCCCTTCCTGGCAGCCAGCTGTGCTTCCACCTTTCCCTTTTCCAGCTGAAAAGTAAATGCAGGCCAGAGAGGCCACCTGCCTGGTTCCCACAGCCCGAGGGGGAGGGGGAGGGG